>NW_021778588.1:4593-7372 GCF_005508785.2 Acyrthosiphon pisum | reverse complement strand
ATAAAGTTTTACATTTTAAAATTAATTTTTAAAAATGATTTTAAAAAAAGTTGATAAGACAAAAACACATTTTTGCTATCAAATTCTCTGATAAGGTCAAAACCTGTGGTCACTGTATACAATAAATTGTATGTAGGAGGTTATTTGTCACGTATATAATGCGGATTCGGTTCATAAATATCAATCATATCAAAACATCAATGTGTTATATTACCCTAATATGTCATATTAAGCCAGTCTCCCCTACATATTTGTATACCTATGTCTTAGGTAGTACTGTAGTAGGTACTCTATGATTTGAATCTTGGGTGTATCTACAAAAATCCTTTACATTTTTATCAAATGACAATTTTCGGAACTCTTAACCGCAGCCATTGCAGTAGGTACGTTTTGTAGTTAAGGTAGGTAGATAGATACCTGAATAATTTATTACGTTAACACATTTTATTGAATATACAACTAGTAAATTACGAATCTTTAACTATGCTACATTTAGAAAAATGTATCTATGTGGCTGTGCATATAAATATATAATATATTTCAGAGTTTTATACGTTCGTATATTGATCAGTGGCGTATTTTGTATGTTTTTTTTGTGGGGGGGGGGGTGTCCAGATAATATAGATATATACTAATTTGTTAATTGGTTGCAATATTTCTCTGTTTCACATCTACTACCACTAAGTTCATAATATACAGTATAGGTACTCATCAAATATTGTAATGAAACATTTTTTATTTATTCAATTAAAAGTAAGAATTTTTATGTAATTTAAATCATACATGTACAAAATACCTACTGTATATCTGAAATAATTATAATACAAAAATTGTATTTTCTTATAATAGTTTTACAATTAAAAATGCGTAACGGATGATTAATCTAAGTCTAACGCTCATATCAATATGTGATCCTAGTCTTAATACTTAAATAATAATAAAACAACGAGAAAAAATGACTTAAAAATATTACGATTCCATATAATTTAGATAAAGAATATTAAATATAATATGCCTATTATTAGTTCAAAAAATACTTAATTTTTAATGTTTGAATTTTAATGAATATTAATTTACGAATTATGTGCACTTGTGAAAAATAAATATTATAAACAATATGGGTACCTACCTACTCACCAATGACAATAATAATATGATAATATTACTATTTCACTGTATATATTTTATCTGCTTTATGTCTTTATTTCTTTGACGACGATTAAATGAAAAATGATTCTAATTCAATTAATAAATAATAATAATATGTTTTAAAATAAATGCACATGGACATTTAAGATACAATGTATTAATTTATTAAAAAAAAAAACATCATTGTAATATATTACAATAGACCGCTGCATACCTATACCTACAGGCTACAATTAAATATACTAATTATAATCTTATAAACTTTATTTGGGCATGGCCGTTTTCGACCAAAAACGTTCCCTTCCCTATTCGGCCGATTCACTTTTTGACCAAAAAAAAAGTTTAATATAATACACAGTGATTTTTGTTAAGTTGGTTTCAAATAACTACCTACTTACTTTAAAAAGTAGTGAACCAGCAACCTAACCTAAACAGTGCTAACAAAAGTGAGTAAAAAAAAAATGAATTACCTATGACAGGAATTGTAATTATTATCATAGTTTTCTATATTTTATTGACAACAAAAATTATTTTTATAAATATTATATACGTATTCATTTATACATTTTAGTATTTTATATAACTTATAATATATTTTTAAATATTTTTTTATACGTATAACATAAATATGTATATGTAATTGTTATCATTATTTATTACAACTATACTACTATATTTAAAAATAAATTGCAAAAATAATTTTTTCTACATAAAGGCTTATAATTATTATTTGGTCGAAAAGTGAATCGGCCGAAAAAGGAAGGGTACGTTTTTGGTCGAAAAGTGTCTTGTCCCTTTATTTATTATTCATCAATTATTACTATTAACTTTTTCGCATCATTACTTTATATTTAAACGTTAAAATATTATTTACAATATGCATTCTACGCGTACCTACAATGACAATTATAATGAACAACCGTCGTTGAAATTAGGTCTATTTATTTTATAACAGGCGATATAATAATGACAATATTACGCGTTTATTCTTATCTGTTGTAAACTGAATCTATATACAGTTAAATTATACACTAATTTTGTATATCATGATTATAAACTCACAACATAACAAATAATGTTCAAATTTTTCTGTGGACCACCAAATTTTTACCGCGGACCAAAGCGGTTGGCGAACGCTGCATTATATTATATTATGGCATAAAAAAAGTCGGGTGGCTACGGCTTTGTTGTACAGTATAATTATGTAACAAATTATTTAATAATAAATTATGTTGTGTTGTATTATTTTATGGGTAAAGATTATTAAAACTAGACTTAGGTTAACATGGGTGGATAGATAGGTATCTACTTATTTACCGGGATATATAATTTAATTATAAGGCCACAACCGCCCATAAGTAGGTATCTGGGGCCTGTATATTATATAAAAAAAAAACTCTGAGAAGATCTTTTCTATATCGTAGAAACGTGGACCGTGATTTAGCATTGATATTTTTTACCAAATTCACACTAAAACTATGAAATTAATAGGTTTTTTTACTTATCATGTAGTTATCTCTATCATCAAATATGCCGGAGTAATTTAATATAATATCCATGACAAAAAATAGTATATTGTGTGGCAAGGGCGGGAAGTTAGCCATTTTAGTCGCGGGCGTTGTGTGCTGCA
>NW_021778588.1:0-4118 GCF_005508785.2 Acyrthosiphon pisum | reverse complement strand
TAGACTATTCTACAAAATATGTTTAAATGTTTATGTGTCATGCAAGGAGGTTATACTATAAATTTAAGATGTAACCAAAAGTTTATGTTTTGCAAGGACCGTGGTAGGTATACATTTTAGTTTTTGGTTGTGCAGGGGATACACACCCCGCGGCTGGCACTTTTGGGGATTTCTTCTTTTCCGCCCGGCACTTTTGGGGATTTCCTCTTTTCCGCCCTGCACTTTTGGGGATTTCCTCTTTTCCGCCCGCTGGACGGAAAAAGGTTGCTTTCGAACGCTTCAACCGTGGTCGAAAACCAAACTTTCGGTGCAGGCGTGACAAAAAAATTGTTTTGTCATGATAATATCGGTATAGTTTATGTTCGAAGTAATTGATATCGAAGCAGTATTATGGTTGACGGTGAAAATATTTTTTCGGAGTAATACCTACAACGTCGTGGTAGCACTGGTGTTATCCCCCGCCACACCGTCGACGTATACGTAGTGAGCGGAACAATAATATCGCACCGTTTTCACAAAGAATTGTATACGACGTAGGCATCAACTTAGGTGCAGAACAATAAGATACAAGTACAAGAAACAGGGATAACACCAGTGCTACGACTATCTGCAACCACAACATTGTACCGCCCACACATTGTACCGCCGCCGCGCAGCAAACATTAGTGCAATAGTGCCAACTGGTGGCAACAGACATGCGCGAACAAGACGAGTTTTCGTCAAGCGGGTGGGAATTCTTATTCCGAATAGAGTATAGAGACCACGATTGGCACGATTTAAATCGTGCTAGAGCATAGATTTCTATATAGTGGTATTATAGGCCAGTGGCGTATTTAGGAATTTTGATAGGGGGGGGGGGGATGAAATATATAATAATAGGTACACTCAATAAATACGAATATAATATACATTTTTAAAATCCTTTAACTTGTTAAGTTTAGTGTGGATCAAGGTGAAATAAGAATTAACACAAATCGTATAGTACCCAATAGCATTTATTATAAATTCATACTAACGACAATCCCGTGTTTACTACGATAAACAAAAAAAAAATAGTTATAATACAAAATCCTGTAATTTATTTTTTTGGATGCTCAGTTCATCGATAAGCTTATCTGGCATGATTATTGTATTGACCGGTGACATGCAAATAAAGCCAACACATTAAGAGGACGCTACACCCGTATGTGTTGTCTCCGTCTTACACAAGCACGACATAGCAAATTGTCGTTCACTATTCTCATTTCTCAATAGTGCGCTGTTGGTTTTGATGGCGATAGGATGAAATGACCTATTATCAAACTTTTAGTTAAGAACATTTTCTGGGTCTTAGCGTGGGCGATTTTTTAATATTTTAATTTTCAAGCGAGATATGAGCATTTTTAATTATTGATATTTTACATACCTTTATTTTTCTCGAAAATTAAAATATCGAAAATTCGCACACTCTAAGACCCAAATAATGTTCTTACCTAAAAGTTTGATAGTAGGTCGATTCACTCTAGTATCAAAACTAACAGCTCACTATTGAGAATAGTGAACGATAATTTCGTATGTAGTGTGCGTGTAAGACAGAAACAACACACGCGGGTGTAGCGTCCTCTTATAAGGGTCCGTATTACAATAGTTAAACTAATGTTAAACCGCGGAATTCGACTGGTAAAATTTAAACTATGATTGTAAAACGGGCCCTAAGTGTCCAAGTCGGTTATAATAAACAAAGCATGTAATAATTACTATTTACTTTATATCTATTATTCAATATTAGATAGGAAAATTGATAAAATATTTACTTCTGTCATACTATTTATTAGGTAAGACTTAATACTTAATAAAAACTTGAAAAACATCGTTCAGGTGTATAGCAGCTGATACAGGCAAAGTACAAAATATTTTCAAGAGTTCATGAATATTTGGATAAACCTCTTTATCACAAACATCTAAAGCATGTAACCCAGAGGTGAATAATACAATGTTTTCAGTCACTAAAAATAAACCCATGCCCTATGGTAAATCTACAGTCTTCATGGTAATTTTGTTTTATTTACCGACTATTTATCGGACTTATTATAAACACTCATGCATGAAAAATAATTCACAGAGAATTCAAAAATATAGTGTACCATACCACGAACGACTAGTGGCGTATAGTACCTATATCAAAGTGGACAAATTACCACGGCTAGAACATTTAGAAAACATAATAATATATAGGTACCTACTTAAAACTTAAAAGTAGTATCATATTGAGAAATATAGAAAATAAGTAAACTTAATTTTACAAAAAAATAAAAAGTAAAGGTGGATCTATCCCCCATATCCACAAATATTTTGATTTATTTTGAACTGTTTAGAGACATTTTCATTTTCCATTTCTTTTTAGTTTTTTTTCTAAAAATATCAATGCAATTTTATTTGTTGGATAAAAAAGCTTGAAAATTTAATAGAAGGCTCCTAGTATATTGTTTCAAAGGCAGATGAAAAATATTAAAAATCGTTAGTCACAGTTTTTTTTTATAAGCATTTAAAGTTCAAAAAATGACAAAATATGGAAAAATCACGAAAATTTGCAAATTATTTCGAATTAGAAATTCATAAAAATTTTTCTTTTTAAATCTAAGATATGAAAATGTAATACAAGATTCCTTATAAGATTTTCTACATTTATCAAAAAAAAATGTCTATAAGAAAGCCAAATTAAATTTGTATGAGCGTTTGAAATTCATATTTTTACAACATTTGGTATTTACTCGATTTCTTACGTAACGATTTTCTTATTTTGTTGTAATTAAAAAACGAATGACTGTAAAAACTTGAAAATTTCACTGAATGTTTATATTAGCATTTTCTATACACGATAAAATTTTGAAAATAATTTGACTCTTTTTGAGCTGTTTACGGACATTGTCAGTTTTCAATTTTTTTAGTTTTCTTTTCTATAAATATAAATAAAGTTTTATCTATTGGGCCAAAAAGTGTAAAAAATTAATACAAGGCTCCTGATATATTGTTACAATAGCAGTTTAAAAATATTAAAAATACATAGGCACAATTTTACCAACTAACTCTAACTTAAGTTAATATAAGTTAATTGTAAGTTTCCATATAAATATTAACTTAACTGAGTTAAAAAAAATTAGGATAACTATGAACTTTAAACTTATCAAAATGTTTTCAGTCAACTTAACTTAGGTAACTCAATTAAAAATTATCATTATCTTTGGCAGGCTTGCCTATTGCAATAAAATAATATAATATACCTATTAAATAATATTTTATATAGGATCGACTGTTTCGATAGTTATTGTTCAGTGACTTTTATTCAAAAATCAAAATACGATTGTTTATAAAAATGTTGCCAACATTTTTATAGTTATTACTTATCAGTGATAAGTTATCACATTATTAGAAAATTGAAAGTCGTACTGTAAATTTTAAATGCGACATAATTTACAATAAACAGTGGAAAAAAAACACTTCTTTTTATTTACTGTTTTCATATTCGGGCCGTTAATAGAATATACATTTCTCTGCGAATATATAAATATCGAAAGGGACAACACAAATAATACACTATACATTATATAATAATAATAATACTATAATAGTATTGTCATGTAGAATGTAGTCTGCAGATGGTATATTATTATTATTGTTTTAACGATAATATTATGACCCACGCGCGTGTGTACATAATTGTCCACTCAAGCCCCGCATGTAGGCATTGCAAATACCACCTAATGTATGTCAATAAATAAAATGCATTTACTTAATATATCTATTGTATGTACACGGTAACGTAGTACATCTGTGCATAAATTGTAAATCACACACACTATTAGGCTGCTTGGTGCGATTCAATTTGCTTTCAATGTAGGTACCTACAATTGGGCAAGCCACAATGAAGAATATAATTAAATTTTTTTTTTCTTTACTGCAATCCAAAGTGTTTTTAATATACGCCTGAATAATGAAAAACGTTCGACAAATCAACTAGATCGATGGTATTTTTTTTACGAAGACACTATTACTAATATTTTAATAACGACCGCGACGCAGTTATAACTATACTGCATAGTATACTGCAGTTATTTCGATCTTAAAAGTTAAAAGGCAAT
>NW_021778587.1:0-772 GCF_005508785.2 Acyrthosiphon pisum | reverse complement strand
AAAAGGCAGAGATCGAAACCGTTTCAAATTTTAACGGTTACGAGTTTTAGTTCATGAGAACGAGTTTTCTAAATTTTCTGGTTTTGGTTTAGGTTTAAGACCAGTTTTTTAAATTTTTTGGTTTTGGTTTCGGTTTTAAAAAAGGTTTTTCAAATATTTTATCGGTTTAAAGAACGGTTTTAGAAAATTATCGGTTTTGGTTTTTGGAACGGTTTTTAAAAATGTCCATTTTATTTTCCTGTCTAATTACTGTAGACTCGATTTTTATTATCTATTAACTATTATAAGGGCTGAGTCTAAAGCCCTGAAATATGGCTACTTTGTATAATTAGTGTACAATATACGATATAACAAATAAACGTTCAGCAAAACTAATTTCGTGTTATTAACTTGAATATTTTGTACCTAACTTAGGTGCCTCATGTCTACTTTTGCATTCGACATAATATTATGTTGCCATATTATGGTTGAGATCATTATTCGATTACATTAATATTTAATTGTATATTACAATAACATCACACTATATTATTTGTATTTTCAATTTTCAATCACAAATTTAGTAATAATATATATTATATTAATATTTCGTAATACTCAGTAACTGCATCGGGATTTTTATCAATAAATCCAAACATAATAATTTCTTCATATAAAAATAGTAGAATTACAAATAATATAATTAACTTTATGGAATTCAAAGAAACCGACATTAGTTTTAAATTTTAATCCGTTATTTCAAGAACAGTACAAGAGCGGTTTTTCAATTCTA
>NW_021778586.1:0-780 GCF_005508785.2 Acyrthosiphon pisum | reverse complement strand
GGGGGGGGGGCAGCTGGGGCATTTACCCCAATCTAGTATTTGCATCAACCGTAAGTCGGCACATTTCCCATCAACCCTCCCCCGACTTCACACTATAGCATTATACTATAAGAATCTGAGTGAAAAAAATTTTGAGTCGGAAAAGCAGTGAAAAGTTACCCTAGTCTAATAAAAACTGAAATTACGCCACTGCGTTGGCGGACAACGATTAAAAATTAAAATTAAACGTTGATCATCACGCACGCCATTTACGTATTATTTACTGCAGTTCAAACAACTATCTATGATATAGATACCATTACCATATACCAAAGTCTTATATAGAGTTTATAACAGGGACTGGAACCGAACCTAAGAGAACCGGTTCTGGAACCGGAACCTTTAACATTTTAAGAACCGGAACCGATAAAGTACCGGAACCGAACTGGAATTTTTAAATTAAACTTGGCATGTGAGTGTATACAAAAGTGCTTGGCTCCAAAAAATTTTTGATATTTTGAAAAACTGTAGGTACAAAATAAACTAGAGATGGGAGCTCGTTAAATTTACGTAAATTTTATCGATAATTTTTTTACCCGTTAAATATTTTTATCGTTTTAAAATTCGAGTGACCACTCATTTCAATTGTTTTCATAATGCACAACAACGCTATATATTTTTAACGCCATCATCTTTGATTTACTTTAAACAATATTTTTAGTCCAATATAACTAATATAAGTTGGAAGTGCTAAGCATCCCTGGCACCCCCGTTTGTGCAACAATGCATACTTATAATATA
>NW_021778585.1:0-792 GCF_005508785.2 Acyrthosiphon pisum | reverse complement strand
GTATTACAATATATTATTATTATATATAATATGTGTATGGTATAATGATTATTATGGCGGACTGTATACGTTTATTTAGGTGTTCAGTGTGAATGAATTGTTTACTACTTTTTATACATTCACCATTACCATTACCTTTAGTTTTATACTTCAATATATATATATATATATTTAATGTGTTGTTTAGGTATTATTATTAATTACATTTGATGCGTTATTTGAATGTGTTTTCATTCAAGCTGTGTATAATAAACATTCTATTCATTCTATTCAATTAAATAAATAGCTAACTAATAAATCAATTACCATCAATAGTGTCTAAGAGTCTTATAATTATATATTATGATATATACTAGGTTGTACCATACATTATGTACTTCTGCAGAGAGTTCTATAGGTGGTCTACATTAGTACCTACATGCTATTGATAGATTTTTATTATAGGTATTACATTGAAAATTATTGCCATAGCATATAACAATTATTAGCATATAACAATATTTTATGCATGTGTTATTTTTAGCAGTGTGTTTAGTGTTGTTTTACTCACTGTTTTTTAGGTTTTTAGGGTAGTTGTGTACTTTTATATTATATACTTTACATTTAATGTGTTGTTTAGGTATTATTATTATTTTTATGTTTTTTCATTCAAGTGAAACACGCTTTTATGGATTGTTGTTTTCGTTGACATACATTAATATTCCTATAGCTTTGCCATTCTTGTATAATATTATACAGTGATTTATACACAGTAGCACAGTCAATGTATTCCAGCTCATACAAGTTTTTTCT
>NW_021778584.1:0-906 GCF_005508785.2 Acyrthosiphon pisum | reverse complement strand
AAAATAAGGAAATCGCTACATGAGAAATCGAGTGAATATCCAATGTTGTAAAAATTTGAATTTCAAACGATCATAAAAATCTAATTTGACTTTCTTATAGATATTTTTTGTTTGATAAAGGTAGATAATCTTATAAGGAATCTTGTATTACATTTTCATATCTTAGATTTAAAAAGAAAAATTATTATGAATTTCTAACTCGAAATAATTTGCAAATTTTCGTGATTTTTCCATATTTTGTCATTTTTTGAACTTTAAATGCTTATAAAAAAAAACTGTGACTAACGATTTTTAATATTTTTCATCTGCCTTTGACACAATATACTAGGAGCCTTCTATTAAATTTTCAAGCTTTTTTTATCCAACAAATAAAATTTTATTGATATTTTTAGAAAAAAAACTAAAAAAAAATGGAAAATGAAAATGTCCGTAAAGAGCTCAAAATAAATCAAAATATTTTGAAAATGTTATGGTGTATAGAAGATGCTAAGATAAACAATCAGTCAAAATTTCATGTATCTACGGTCATTTTTTTTAATGTTACACCAAAAACCAAATTCAATTTTGTGAATAATCGATTTTGCGTAAAAATTCCCGTTTTTCCTTAATTTTTCTTTTGTTTTTCCCGGCGCTTTTGAAAACTACTGGGAATTTTAAATTTTGACCTCCCCAATGCACCAACGATATTCACTTTCTGATCGAACAAGATACTGAAGTTGAAAATCGAAGCATTATTTCGACTACTTATCGTGTACACAGACACAAAAAAAATAAAAAATTAATAAAAAAATAAAAAAACACACATCATTGTAAAATCAATACATTCATCGTTCCACTCAGAATCTAAAAGGATTGAGGCACACCCTTGAGTACATCTCTGTAACTACTAACTAGTAACTACTATCA
>NW_021778583.1:0-1124 GCF_005508785.2 Acyrthosiphon pisum | reverse complement strand
TTCGGCTCGACATTGTTATATTATGTAGATATATAACAAAATGTACAATATTATTCACAAAGGCACAGACCACAAGAGAACAGTTAAAAATCAGTACGCAAAATAAAAAACGTGTAACAAATGCTCTTGCTAAGTTTTTTACTAACTTTAAATCATGAATTATGATACCCTTATGATACATTGATACTGCAGTTGTTTACCTGATAACACTAAATTGATAAAATAACCAACGCCAACATGGCCGTCACGTTTTTGTTTACATTTAAAGTGTCCCTTCTGATTTAATCTAATCTGTGCCTATACTAACCTAACCTTTTTTTATAGAAATAAAACATTGTTGTATAACATAAAATTATGAGAATTACATTAGCAATAATCCAACAGCAATAGATAACATGCCCAGTGTCTCCCACGATTAAAGATATATCTTTAATCGTGGTGTCTCCCAAACCCTTAACATTTACTAATATTCCAATATACAACAATATAATGATTGTATACAATAATTGCTATGTACTAATATAATATAATATTACATAACATAATATAATAATATAATATAGTTTGATATACTATAATATAATCTAAGAATAATGTACTATTATGCCCGCTTTTATACCTACATAAAAATTAAGGGGAGACGGAGGAGATGTTTAAAAAAGTGTGAAAATATCAAAATATCTAAGGGAACACTTTGACCAGTATATGAACTTAACTATAGATACAGTGAATTGCGAAATAAAAACCCCCGATAACGATAATCAAAGGATTTGAACATGTGTTAGCATGTTTTTACAGAACACCAGCAAATAAACCATGCAAATATTACGATCCGTGAAAAAAAATAACACACCATCACATATATTATATATTTATATTATATAATATATACAATGTATATCGATGTGACGATGTATAATATGTAGATAAATCGTAAGATATTCTATTCTGTTATGTTTATAGAACCAAAATAATAAAATATTATAATATAATTAGGAATTTATAAAAATTATTTTTTATTTTAGGTATACTAAAGTACTAAACGAGTTATATTATAAATTATCAGTACTTAGTACATATATCATTATTTATTAGTACATTATTTCTTAGTAGCAGTTTCATTA
>NW_021778582.1:0-856 GCF_005508785.2 Acyrthosiphon pisum | reverse complement strand
TATTACATTTTCAAGCTTTTTTTATCCAATAAATAAAAGTTTATTGATATTTTTAGAAAAAAAACTAAAAAAAAAATGGAAAATGAAAATGTCCGTAAAGAGCTCAAAATAAATCAAAATATTTTGAAAATGTTATGGTGTATAGAAAATGCTAAGATAAACATTCAGTCAAAATTTCATGTATCTACGGACATTTTTTTTAAAGTTACACCAAAAACCAAATTCAATTTTGTGAAAAATCGATTTTGCGTAAAAATTCCCGTTTTTCCTTAATTTTTCTTTTGTTTTTCCCGGCGCTTTTGAAAACTACTGGGAAATTTAAATTTTGACCTCCCAATGCACCAACGATATTCACTTTCTGATCGAACAAGATACTGAAGTTGAAAATCGTAGCATTATTTCGACTACTTATCGTGTACACAGACACAAAAAAAATAAAAAATAAAAAAACACACATCATTGTAAAATCAATATATTCATCGTTCCACTCAGAATCTAAAATATTGTATAAATAATTTTATTATTTCGACCGAAGAATTGGCGGTTGATTTGAAATTTTGTAACTAATGATATATATTATTTTCAATGGATATTGTATATTTAATTAATAAGAGTAATAATATACTAATATTTATGTATGGCAGTTAATGCGATCTACACATTATATTATATAATGTAATAATATATAATATATAATTATATATATAAATAATATATAATATCATATTATGATGGTCGACCTTCCGATAAAAGTGATTTCCTTATCGCAGTGTTAGCGATCTTTTTTTTGTCTGCTCAGGCAGCACTGTCGGTCGACCTAGCGGCACGTCTCCGCCACCGTAACACTGCCTGGTTT
>NW_021778581.1:0-1435 GCF_005508785.2 Acyrthosiphon pisum | reverse complement strand
AGATAATATATGAATCCTGATATATTGTTAAAATAGCAGTTGAAAAATATTAAAAATACATAGGCACAATGTTGTAGTCAAAAATGTATAAAATGTTCAACGTTTATACCTAAGGATTGAAAATTTAAAGTAAGGTTCCACTTAAGAGGACGTGTCACGAAAAATTTACGCGTGCAACGACCGAGAGGATGCGCTGTTCAGTGTTTTGACGATCCGCAAGCGCGCGGCGTTTAAGTCACGCCTACTATTCGCAATTCGCAACCGGCCGACCGCGACGGCGGCGACGAGTGCTTGTACGGGAGCGCCGTTTATTTGTCTATGAACGTTCGTCCGGTACGATTCGTGTTATTGTAAAATTCATTATACATAAATACCGCCGTAATATTTTCAATACCCTCGCGTACCTATGAACTACCGATTATAAATTAAGATACTGCTTACCTAAATTTATGTCCCAATATATAAATCGTAGAAACTATATTGTCTATATTATAACAAAACTTGAATTGTAGTTATTGAATCATTACTTATTTAAATACAATACTTATAGTCTAATAAATGGTAAATAAAATAAATACAGTGCAATTAAATTAATATTAATTTTCCGTGCTTTATCTTTTACGTTCAACTGTTAATGTTATATTAAAATATGATAATACGTAATTACAAATATTTTTTTTAAATTAATATGTTGGTAGTAGGTATACGGTATACCTATATACCCAATATAGTAATATAATAATTATAATATATTCGTAACGATAATGATAATGCTCTAAAATCTTTATTTCTCATTCTGTAATTTTTGGAGATTGAGTACTTTCACTGCCTAAAAATAACTAATTTAAAATGTATAGGTTTATAATATAATGTTAACAAATTGTAACATAAATTAAGCAAAAAATTATTTATATAAATAACTGTTAGTTTAAAATTACTATACAAACTACTATATAAGTATTACACTATTCAATGAATTACATGAATTTATTTTTGTGTCCATCATCACGGTTTGGGGCAGTAAAACTGCTTCGATTTTCTTCAACAGTATCTTGTTCCATGGGAACGTGAATCTAGTTGGTGCATTTAGGAAGTAAAATTTTAAAATTCTCGATAGTTTTCAAAAGCGCCGGGAAAAACAGCATAAAAATTAAGGAAAAATTAGAATTTTTACGCTAAATCGGTTTTTGACAAAATCGATTTTGGTTTTTGGTGTGATTTTAAAACAAATATACTTACATGGAAATTTCACTGGTTGTTTATATTCGCATTTTCTATACACGATACAATTTTCAAAATATTTTGATTTGTTTTGAACCGTTTAAGAACATTTTCAGTTTCCAATTTTATTAGATTCTGAGCAGAGCGATGAATATATTGATTTTACAGTGATGTGTTTTTTTTTATTTTATTTTAATTTTTTTATGTTTGCGTC
>NW_021778580.1:0-1084 GCF_005508785.2 Acyrthosiphon pisum | reverse complement strand
AACAAGTGCTTTCCTTCTTCCGGGTTTTTGTTTTTGTATCAGGCGATTTTTGATACCGGTGAGTACAATTTTGATAGATATAATAATATTAGCATTATTACCTCTATCAGTACGTCTATTACGTAACGTGTACCTACTCATGGCAGCGCGTATCGTTAACGGCCGCTTTTGTACATACAATTTTTACCATGGCGCGTTTCGTGTTTTTTCTTACAAAAGACAGTGTTAAAGAATATTTGAATATAAAGTTTTTTATATTGATGTTCGTAATCCGACTCAGTCACTGTGGTCCATGTTGCCCCGTTAGCCGTTCCCCTGAGGCCGTAATATTATACGAGCTCATATCGTTTTTCGTATTTTTTAAAACTATTATTAACATTATATTATTCATTTTATTACAGTACTAGCTGATCCCGTGCACCTCGTCGCCCATTAAAAATACCTACTCCATATGTATTAATCTCTAAACGTTAATTAACATAATCAAAAAGGGATTATTATTCCGAAAGGGATCCATTATTCCGATGGCCACGCTTGGGTGTGTGCTGTAATTAATATCGGCATCATAGTGTAGTGCACAAAGGTTCAATTCGGTGGTTCGTCTGGATCGAGCACCCATTACTCGCATGGTCCCCAATCTTGCTTCTCGGTGCTCGTCTGTCTCAGATGAGCGGACCCGTGACTGACATTCACGGTTTGTCCTCACTCTGGTTTCTCTTTGCTCGTCTGTCCCGGATGAGCGGGCCCGGGACCGCCGTTCTCGGTCGGTACTCAACCTGGCTTCTCTTTGCTCGTCTGGCTCGGATAAGCTAGCCAGGGACTGACGTTCTCGGTTGGTCCTCAACCTGGCTTCTCTTTGCTCGTCTGTTTCCGCGGCTCGTGTTTCCCGCTTCTTGCGTGCTAGAACTGCGGGACTATTTATCGATCGTTTGTTGTTGGGCATAATAAATTAACTAATAATAGTAGAAAATCTTATAATAGTTGCAATTGAATTCGGTTATAAATATGAATCGTTGGGCACTATAATAAATAACAAACATTTTAAACCATTGGCAACCAATAATTATTATTATTATAGCTTTGA
>NW_021778579.1:0-687 GCF_005508785.2 Acyrthosiphon pisum | reverse complement strand
CCTATAGCAGTTGAAAGACCATTGAAAATTCAAAAGTCATAATTTTTTTTTATAAGCATTTAAAGTGCGAATTTTGACAAAATATATCAAATATAAAATGTAATAATTATTTTTAGTTAAAAAGGTATAAAATGTTTCAACTTTTATTGCTAAGGATTAAAAATTTAAAACAAGGTTTCACGTAAATAGGTTATATATAAATTACTCTATTAAAAATAATATCATCAAAATATACTTAGTAATATCATAGGCTGACTGACCGTTTTCTCTCAGAATAGTTTTTCTTATACAATGATATTATATCATTGAATTTAAATTTAACACCATCCATTACAGTGACCCACTTGTAACCTACGGTACAACAGAGCGATATCCACTTACCCACCTTTTTTTGTATTAGGGTTAAGGCTTCAACTACAAAGGTCATTAGCCTGTGGTAATGTGGAGCCGTGGAAGAGGGTACTGTAGATTTGTTTATACGTGTGTGTTTGTTTTGGCAGAATTTTTGATTTGGGCACCCGTATAGGTCAGTGGCGTATTTACGGGGGGGTGATATGGGGGATAGATCCCCCCTTGACCTTTTTTTTTTGTAAAATTAAGTTTACTTATTTTTTGTATTTCTCAATATGATACTACTCTTAAGTTTTAAGTAGGTACCTATATCTGTTTTCTAAATGTTCTAGCCGT
>NW_021778578.1:0-965 GCF_005508785.2 Acyrthosiphon pisum | reverse complement strand
GAGTGGAACGATGAATGTATTTATTTTACAATGATGTGTGTTTTTTTATTTTGTGTCCGTCATCACGGTTTGGGGCAGTAAAACTGCTTCGATTTTCTTCAATAGTATCTTGTTTGATGGGAAAGTGAATCTAGTTGGTGCATTCGGGAAGTCAAAATTTGAAATTTCCAATAGTTTTCAAAAGCGCCGTGCAAAACAAAAGAAAACTCAAGGAAAAATAAGAATTTTTACACAATATCTGTTTTCGAGAAAATTGATTTTGGTTTTTGTTGTAACTTTAAAACAAATGACCATAGATACATGCAATTTTCATTGGTTACTTATATTTCTATTTTCTATACATATTAAAATTTTCAAAATATTTTGATTTGTTTTGAACTGTTTACGGACAATTTCAGTTTCCAATTTAATTAGTTTTTTTAGATTCTGAGTGGAACGATGAATGTATTGATTTTACAATGATGTGTGTTTTTTTATTTTTTTATTTTTTTATTTTTTTATTTTTTATTTTTTTATTTTTTTATTTTTTTATTTTTTTTGTGTCTGTGTACACGATAAGTAGTCGAAATAATGCTACGATTTTCAACTTCAGTATCTTGTTCGATCAGAAAGTGAATATCGTTGGTGCATTGGGGAGGTCAAAATTTAAATTTCCCAGTAGTTTTCAAAAGCGCCGGGAAAAACAAAAGAAAAATTAAGGAAAAACGGGAATTTTTACGCAAAATCTGTTTTC
The DNA here is from genome assembly GCF_005508785.2 of Acyrthosiphon pisum. Lineage (NCBI taxonomy): Eukaryota > Metazoa > Arthropoda > Insecta > Hemiptera > Aphididae > Acyrthosiphon > Acyrthosiphon pisum. The sequence continues at coordinate 232 of NW_021778578.1, read as the reverse complement.
GAGAAAATCGATTTTGGTTTTTGGTGTAACTTTAAAAAAAATGACCGTGGATGCATGAAATTTTGACTGAATGTTTACATTTCTATTTTCTATACACGATAAAATTTTCAAAATATTTTGACTTATTTTGAGCTCTTTACGGACATTGTCAGTTTTCATTTTTTTTTAGTTTTTTTTCTAAAAATATCAATAAAATTTATTTGTTGGATAAAAAGCTTGAAAATTTAATAGA
>NW_021778576.1:0-1284 GCF_005508785.2 Acyrthosiphon pisum | reverse complement strand
GGACACACGAAAAAAAATTGTCATCACTTTCCAAGATGCGTCAAATGCGGGGAAGACCATCACACGGAGGACTGCACCAAAGACCGCAGCAGTCCTGCCAAATGCGCCTTGTGCTCCAAGGACCACACCTCCAATTACAAGGGCTGCCCGGCATTCAAAGCCGCTTTCAAAAAAGCCTATCCGAAAGTCCCTCGGAAAGGCCCGATTTCCAATCCTCATCAAACCACACACAAATCATACGCAGAAGCCACCAGAAATCAAAGTCCACATCCCAATCAAGTCGGCGAAATTGTTTTTAGTTTTATTTTTAATTTGAGATCACTAATCGATCCCCTCATTTCCCTCCTTTCCTCTGTACTAAATTCACTGATTGCTAAAGGTATTATTTCTCCATAATTATCTCCGTCATACCAATTACTGCTCATTATAATTTATCACACATTTACACTCCACTTGGAGATAGTAAATAAGATAACAATAATCTGTTACTATATTAAAATGTTATTCACGTGCTGGGTGTTACCACTGGGTAACTCCCCATAATCATAATATTCATTGTTACTTGTTTTGTATTCTTTTATCTCATCTAATTAATGTACACATTGTATAGATTGTAGATGTCTTTTACTCATTAATAAAAAAAAAAAAAAAAAAAAAAAAAAAATTTCTACTTAAACATAAGACACAAAAAAATATATGATTTCAATGAAATTTGATACAGCTACAAAAACGCGGTAGTTTTGACGTGGTTGAAGTAACTTAGTGTAAATAATTAAAATATTCGAAAAATTGGTATAAGAATAAAAATGTTGACTTATTAATTCTACTCTGGATAAATTATTAAAAAGTATCATTCCAGTAAGATTTAACTAGATCTGAAACGATATAAATATATATCATGCTATTTAAATATTATGTTTACTGTATATTACCTATACTTATTAAGATTGAATAGTTTAAGTTTCTACAAGATGTTTTGCTAAATTATTTTGATGATAAAAGAAATATTTAAAAAAATTCTGCTGTGAGTGTTTAAAAGTAGAAATAAAAATGTTCTATAAAACTAAATAGTATATATTACATTGCAACACGAAATTAAAATTTGTTACTCTGGTATATAAGTATTGGGTATAAATTAAAACCAACAGCTGTAATGATTTTATCTGAATTAATTAACAATGTCTAAGATCTAAGAACAACAGCAAGTTTAAATAAATTATTAGAATAAAATGAATAAATAAAATAATTCTAAACTTACTCAAGCATACTCTAAGTATACTTTTT
>NW_021778575.1:0-848 GCF_005508785.2 Acyrthosiphon pisum | reverse complement strand
AGAGACGGCATGCAATTTGGACATCCGATTTATATTTATTTTTTGTTATGTAATTTGGATGCACCGGAAAATCTACCTCACATCATGGTCACGCTACGTAATCAATAACCTAGACTATTTCAATAATAACTGGATTATTACACTTTTTAGAGCAGGAATTTGTTGGTCATAGAAGAAAATTGGGGGCTTTGGGGGCTAATTCACCCAAACTTAGCCGTAGTCCCCCCCAAAAAACATAGGACAGACAATTTTTAAATACTATATTGGAATGGTCTGCTTGCCTTTAATATTATATTCAGCCCCCCAAGTCAAAAACTGAAATTGCACCTATGTTGTGCGTACAATATTCAACGTCAAAGGTGGTTTCTGGTATCAACTATCAAATGTGATATAGTTTATACATTAGAGTTTAAAAATGAAAAAACATACTTTTATTAATAATTGGAAAAATATAAGACAGCGCGACAGTGGGAAAATTTGAGCAATTCTAGTTTTAAACCATAAAATATTAATATCATAGAATCACTTTAACATTGAGTGATATATTAAATAGTTATTTAAATTATTTAACTGAAAATTAATAATTAAATTGTTTTAATTACAATGCAATTTTGCACAAAAATACTTACATTTCTTCTTTTCTTTTAAAACCTTTATCTGGTCTTCGTAGTATTCTTTTTTACTTTCTAAAACAAAAAGTTGGCCAAATGGCATTTTTTCAAAAATTAGTATAAAATCAACAGAGTTCCAACAAATGGCGGGATCTTTCCAACAATGTCCAACAAACCGTGGAGAACAATTTTGTATAGTTTATTATGTGTTTGATTTAATGTTGGCCGTTAGTGTGA
>NW_021778574.1:0-1000 GCF_005508785.2 Acyrthosiphon pisum | reverse complement strand
ATATAAATTAATAAATTTAAAATTGTTGGTCATAATGATGATATCAAAAATTTGTTATGGCATGAATCGTATCTCAACATCATATAAACGTGACTTTCAATAAAAATTATCGGCCGCTATTTTTTGAATAATAATATAATAAAATAAACTTTATTAGGCTTCATTGGAAATGTGCTTGATACAATAAACTAGTTATTACTTATTATTATAATTTAATAACTAATAAATTATAACTACTATAATAAAATTGCCCATTTAAGATTGGTATATTTTGGGAAGCATAAACGCATTATTATATTATACCGTATACTTCGTCCGATCGTCCGAGAGAAGTTGAATACTTCGTCTACACGAGTACGGGTCACTTTCTAAATTGTATTCATACTCTAATTTTATTTTATCTGAATGACATTTATCATGTCGGATAAAAACTAAAAGTTTAATTTTATCTTAAATAGTGTGAGGAAGATGCGTTTAAAAAATAATTTGTTATGTAGTAAATTGGAACTAAACTTTTTGGTATTTTTACTAAAAACTTATGACTTATGAGGGACCTTTAATTACATTTACATACATCGCAAGGACTGACTTACATTAGATGTTTAACTTCAAAAAACAAATAATGACAAGAATAATAATATACGTCATTGTAAAACCCACGATGTCCAATACATTCATCGCTCTTTCTATAATGTGAAAATGATTACGTTTTTATATTTTTTTTCAAACATTTATCCATGTTATATAGGTATTGTTTTTGTATAAAACGTTGTTGAATGTAAAACGTACAATATTTATAAATACTATAAAGAATAATGTAAAGTAGTTTATATAATTAGTAATTACCTATATTTTTAACAACATTATTAATTTAAAGCAAGTTATCAAAATTACATATTTTTTTGTATGACATAGCATATGTACTAATCAATACGTGCATATATAATTTTATATAAAGAAGAAAATACATTTAAAAATAGTAATTATAATAGCAATAGCA
>NW_021778573.1:0-809 GCF_005508785.2 Acyrthosiphon pisum | reverse complement strand
TCACTATTTCGCGATTTTTTTTTTTCACTTATTTTGATTGTGATTGTGCTGTGGCTGGCAGTTGTCCGAAAAATGATAAGGTGGTTGTACGTTGGTTAACCTGTGGTTACCCTGTGACCAACTTAAGGTGGTGTTGCACAACAAGTCGGGGGATATTTTCGATTTGCGGAGCGGAGCGACGGCGCCGAGGAGCGTAGCGACGAGTGCCGCTAGCACCGCATCACTGTACGATGTCTTTCATCGTATGATAACTATCAATTAGTTTAGATTAAAGAAGAATTAAGAAGAATTAAACTAAGAAGTTCATGGATTACAATATTACATACTATGATTATACTGATATTATTAGCGTTTATTAATTAAAAAAAATCATATCCCGGAGCGTTGTCATCGTCACTGTCGTTATTACCTCTTATGCATTTCGGTGCATTATGTAATACACCAAAATTCTGGAGCATTTCTATTAATGCCAATCCTTCGTTTTGAAGAGACAGTTCTTTTAAGTCATATAAATTTAAACTCTTGACACCATTGTAATATATTTTTAAAGAAAATGTAATTTAAGATATTAGAAAAAAACACTAGTTTCTTATATAACAAGTGCAATACTGAAACGTTTTAGATATCTTTGTAATCTCATATTTAAATTGTTTTTGCTCAAAATACATTTATTATTTGTTATATTATCTTAATGAATGCCGTTAAGATAAAAATAATTGGTATATAGTGGTGTTTTCGAAATAGTCGTAGTAAACTAGTGTGATGCGCGAATGCGTAAAAATCGCGAAATAGTGAACTTCATTAGGCCA
>NW_021778572.1:0-1010 GCF_005508785.2 Acyrthosiphon pisum | reverse complement strand
TTTAATTGAGACGAACAGGTCACGGCAACAGGTATGCAATCCGACTGCGTCGAATCGCGGACGGCGTTCATTACTCTCACCAAAAAATCAAAATGAAGTCTAAAGTTATGTGAAAAAATAATTTAAAACATTTCGGGCGTCCATGCAAATCATTTAGCCACCATATTTTTGGATGTCTAGCAGGTCAGTCAACTCAGTTATCCGAGTAAACAATCTGACTTCGTCGGATAGCAGACAATATTTGACGAAGACTGAGTCACGTAATCAGGTATGCGACCCGACTGCGTCGAATCGCAAACAATGTTCCTTACTGTCACCGAAAACTCAAAATTAAGTCTAACGAAAACCGTTAAGGCGGTAAAACTCGAATTTTCAAAGAAATCCTAACATTTTCGTCACAGGTCTTAAGGTGGAAGTGATAGCGAAAGGTAAATACAGGAAAAAACGCGAAAAAAATTCAATTTACATTGCCGCCGCAAATTCTAATGGATCTATTACTTTTTTAATATTGTATTAAATAGTATCTGCTGCAGTATTTATAAATTATAATTACCAAATTACATTACATCAACCAATTACCTCACATCAAAATTGTAATATATATTAAGTTTTACATAGTATACTTGTAGGTTAGCTACTATTGTCAATTCAAGTATAAAAGAATCATCCCATCTTATCCAGCATAAAAAATAAATAATAAATTCAAGTGTTACCTAATTTATTATTTACTATTTATTAAATAGTTTATATAATATGATACTCATAACTAAACATACCTATATAAGTCATACCTATTATAGTCATATCCTTATACAATTTAGTTTTCAGACTTTAATTAAATACAAAACGTTCTATTTTGTTTATTAATATTGTATTATATAGAACGTGTTTAACTAAATTTATATAAATGACTCACCTAAAATTTGTAATATATCAAGTACCTACTACATAGAATGTTATCTAATATTTAACGATTTAGATGCGTTGCTCAATAAAGCATATTATTAAAG
>NW_021778571.1:0-1268 GCF_005508785.2 Acyrthosiphon pisum | reverse complement strand
GCCTATCGTAGGTAATATAAAATATTAAAATATAATTAACAGTGATCTACTGCGGCCACGATATTATAATTAATAGTTTGTAAAAAATATTACGTTTCACACGGGAAATAGCGCCCAACAAAGATAATATTACAAAAAAAAGTACGTAAACGAGACGATTTGACGACGAATAATAAATAAATACTGGCCATTGGGGGACTCGCGCATATGATTAAAAATAATAATAAATACAAAACTTGTAAACAGTGCGACGGACGCATCGATTCGCAATCACGTAATCACGTGACATAATCATAACAATATTAATAATAAATAATAATAGATATATTATAAGATGTATAAGAAATAAGAATAGACGAAATGCTCGGCGACAACGCAAACATAATTGGTAATTCCACATTTCCATAAAACAGTAATTATTTTTAATCAATTATTAAGAATTATTTTTTAAGTGTAAGGTCTTCCTGTACATTGATAGATTGTATTTACTAACTATTATTGGTTTTATACTTTTATATAAAATATATAATAATTATTAGATATTATTTTCAACTATGCTTCAATTAATATACCTCAAGGACGTTGAAGTTTTTGTAAATAAAATATACAACACTGATCGCTGTAATTTTTAACATAAAATTAAAATTTATAATTTTTGCGCCCTCCCGAGAAAATGCAAATTTTTCATTTTTTGCGCCCTCCCAGGAATTGCGCCCGGGGCGTAGACACCTCTTGCCCCCCCCCTTGCTACGGCCCTGAGTGGGTTAAATTGATGTGGTTTGTGGGTTTTACGTAAAAACCGGGTAAAATTGTTTGCGGGTGTTGGATTACGGGCATGGGATTTTTTAAAATGGGTACTGTTGTTGGGTTTTACTCCCTGAATTTATAACGACCATGTGACGAAGTTGGAAATAATTAATTAAGTGAACGTCTTGATATAATATTAACAATCGTTTTAAATTATTTAAAGGACCCTCCCCTGGATACTTATTTAAATTCAACACTGTCTTAATACTATAGGTAAGCTATAACTATAACTATATCATTATTATAACTATTATTAATTCTGTAATTTTATTATAATATACTATATATTTTATTTATTATCATATCATATGTTTTTCTTATGTTTAAGATTCGACATCCACGTGCACATCAGATTCATATTTCACCGAGTACTGACCACTTATTCCAACTACAGACTCCTCTATCAAGCTCCATTCTAACCACCTATTCAAGATGTCACTATATACGCAAAACCATTGAAT
>NW_021778570.1:0-975 GCF_005508785.2 Acyrthosiphon pisum | reverse complement strand
AATATATATTTTGACAAGATAACTGTTGATTTTTTTAATTTATTTTATATAGTGACTTGACAATTGTATGATAATATAAATCATTATAAATACATATCATATACCGGGTGATTCTTTTATCAAACAACACTCATTATTTCAAAAAGTGTACATTTTTTTGAAAATATTTTTTTACATAGTTTCAAGTCGCTTATAAACCAACATTTTTCTTAAAAAATTATATTTTTAGATATTTTTTATCCTTATAATTTTTTAAGTTTTTTTACTTTTTTGAATGACAACATAGGGTTTTAATTTTATATTCCAAAGCAAAATATTTTTCCTAGTATTTTGATACATAAAAATCGAATTTGGTGCAAGTAGTTTATGAGTTATAAATATTCAAAGTTTAAATGAGCGGAGAAGTGGACCATCATTTCGCGGGGTAACCCCGTAGGTACCATTCCACTCCGCTCATCTAAACTTTGAATTTTTTTTTTTTTTTTTTTAAATAGCGTTTATTGAAAATTTACAATCTATACAAGTTATGTACAATGAGTAAATTGGAGGAGGGATGACAATGATGGGGCAGTGAAGGGAAGCTCACAGTTGAGCTACCTTTTTGTGAGTCTTAAATCTAATTAAGTAAGTGTAGTATTTTAGATAAGGTCTCTAGACCAATTTCTGTTAAGTCGGCGGATGGGGTTGTCGGGAAGATGTTTTGAGTGAAGATTGGATATTCATTTGTTGGAGTGGCCTTGCATTTTGCGGTGAAGTCTTGAGTAGAATGTGGTTGCTGTGTGGTTGATGGATTGTACTTTGAGGTCTTGATGTAAAGCGGCGTTTGTGACATACCAAGGTGCTTTGGCGACCATGCGAAGACATATAGATTGGAAAGCTTGGATTGTCCGAAGGTTTGATGGTTTGGCAGTGCCCCAGAGGGTGATTCCGTATGACCATATTGGTTGGAGGAGACTTTTATATAAAAGTAAACGG
>NW_021778569.1:0-714 GCF_005508785.2 Acyrthosiphon pisum | reverse complement strand
TCGTATCGTGTAATAAAATTTCGTTTTCCTTAATCATGTAAAAACACAACATTTAACACGAGTCAATGTGGGGGGGGGGGGGTCCGGACATAATATCAATAACAATGGTGAGTTATTAAGTTAAACATTTTTAACGTTTGGTGAAATTTGGATTATGGTTTTCATTCCATGTGCTTCGAGTGCTTCGGAGTCGGTGCTTCGGAATCTGGAGTGAGATGTCAGTATAATTAGTGCATCACAATTATTATTATTAGATTACGCGATAATAATATAAAAGATTCAAAACTATAATATATTGGTAGTCGGAGAACAAACAATAGGTACCTACAGCAATTTGAATAATAATATGAGCGCATTTGTTCGTTAATATAGGTAGAAAGGTGCGAATTGCGTCGCATTTATATTTATTTATCGGCTCTTTGACGCGTATTACTATATTTGCAATCGCCAAAACTTGTATATAATAATCGTGTAAACGCCGACGCCACCGTGACAGAGCATCGGTGCGAGTCATTTGGTCGAAGGTTTAGTGATCGAAAAAAAGCGATCGAAATGTCATGTGATCGAATCTTTTTTTGGTCGAAAAACAGATAATCGAATATTTTATTAATATAGTCAAAATATTTTGTGGTCGAATGGGTTTTTTGGTCGAAGTAAAGATAATGATTATCCTTTTCGGATTACTTCATCTAGTATTTTTATAGATGTACCCTA
>NW_021778568.1:0-761 GCF_005508785.2 Acyrthosiphon pisum | reverse complement strand
CTAATACAATGGCTGGTAAACAATATTCAACTTTAAAAACAGCCCACTGACCACGTGGGGAACTAGGTAAATGATCGACCTGATTCGGCGACGGCGTGGCTCCGCGAGGTGGCGATTCTCCCGGTGTGGGTCCCTCGCCGGAACGACGACGGCGGTCAATCTTCTCAGCTCTGACTTCGACGGTGACAATTCGTATTTCGGCGCGAATAGCGCGTGGTCGATAATGAACGCGAGGTGCCGCGAAAACGAATACCGACGTGCTGACTTGTCACGGCAGTCGCAACCACTCGCGATCACGCGGAGTGTTAAAAGAGAAAATACGCGCACGGCGTAAACAACAAAAGTAACAAAAAAAATAACCAGTGAGTGTTGTTGAACACTCGGCAGGAACGAAGTTCAGTGCATGTGATGCGAGACGCGGAAACATATATAGTTAGAAAAATATGAATAAATAGAGATAGAGAGAGAGAGAGAAATGAATGCTTGGTAAATAGAAAAAAGAGTTACAAATCAGTTAAATTTGTTTTAAACCTAAGTACCTAACAAAGATTTTAAATTTTGTTTTATATAACTATTCATTAAGTAATTAATTAGCTACTGTACATTATATAAATTACTGTATTTGTAATAAACTATTATTTTAGCTACAACCTATTCAGATGTGAAGGTAAAACAAATATTTTGAATCAATATTTAAAAACATGATTTACAGGGTTCATTAAGAAAAATGTAACTTAAAACATGCCCAAAAAATGTAGTAA
>NW_021778567.1:0-2015 GCF_005508785.2 Acyrthosiphon pisum | reverse complement strand
ATTTCGATATACAAGGTTGACACACTGTTGAAAAATTAGTTGGTTAATAAATACAATATTGGGACATAATTTACTATATTTCTATTAAACATAGTACATTTTGCATAATAATATTATGTTGTTTAAATAATCGGATGTGTCTTAATATATTTTATGTGATGTACGTTGTAAATTATTTGACATGGATTTTTGTGAATTTCCCTTGGGTTATTTGACATTTCTAAACAACTGAACAATCAATGAAATGTATAGTATATTAAAAATAAAAATGTTTTTAGATATTTGTATATTTAATCATTTTAGATTTTTAGTGAAACAATGAATGTATTGATTTTACAATGATGTGTAGGTATTATTTTATTTTTTTATTTATAATTTTTTTTTGTGTCTGTCATCATCTTTTAGGACAGTAAAAGTGCTTAGATATTCTTCAACAGTACCTTTTCTGATAGGAAAGTGAGCCTAGTTGGTATTTTGGGGGGATCAAAAGTAAAAATTTCCCAGTAGATTTCAAATGCAACGTGAAAAACATAAGAAAAATTAAGGAAAAACGGGAATTTTTACGCAAAATCTGTTTTCGAGAAAATCGATTTTGATTTTTGGTACAACTCTAAAACATATGACCGTAGGTGCATGCAATTTTGACTGAACGTTTATGTTTGCATTTTCTATACACCATAACATTTTTCAAATATTTTGATTTATTTTGAGCTGTTTACGAACATTTTCATTTTCCATTTTTTTTAGTATTTTTTTTCTATAAATATCAATACAATTTTATTTGTTGGTTAAAAAAGCTTGAAAATTAAATAGAAGGTTCCTATTATATTTTTTCAAAGGCGGATGAAAAAATTAAAAATCCATAGTCACAGTTTTTATTATTAGCATTTAAAGTTCAAAAATTGACAAAAATTTTCTTTTTAAATGTAAGATTTTAAAATGTAATATAAAATTCCTCATAAAATTGTCTACCATTAAAAAAAAAAAAAAATGTCTACAAGCAAGTCAAATAAAATTTTTATGAGCGTTTGAAATTCATATTTTTACAACATTCGATATTCACTCGATTTCTCACGTAACGATTTTCTTATTTTGTTGTAATTAAAAAACGAATGGCTTTAGATACTTGAAAATTTTACTGAATGTTTATATTAGCAATTTCTATAAACGATAAAATTTTGAATATAATATGACTCTTTTTGAGCTGTTTACGGACATTCTCAGTTTTCAATTTTTTCAGTTTTTTTTTCTATAAATATCAATTAAGTTTTATCTGTTGGGCCAAAAAGTGTAAAAATTTAATACAATGCTCCTGATATATTGTTACAATAGCAGTTGAAAAATATTAAAAATACAAAGGCATAATTTTTTTTTATAAGCATTTAAAAATCGAATTTTTACAATATTTATCAAATTTAAAATTCAATAATTATTTCGTTGTTAAAAATTTATAAAATGTTTTATATCTAAGGATTCAAAATGTATAACAAGATTTCACATAAGTAGTTGATTCTGTTACCAAAAAATCTAAAAAATACATAAGCACAGTTTATTTTTATAGTAATTTTAAGATCAAATTTGGACGAAATCACATATTAAAAAACCTAGAATAACTATTTTAGTTGTTTTGTTGTGATTGTATAATATTATTTGTGGTTACTTGAAACTTCTAAAGTATACTATAATATATCTATGATAGTACCACGGTTTGTTGTTGGTCTATGACGCGTTACCTAATGGATATTGTGATATGATTGATTTTGAATTTATTATAGGTACCTACTTTAGGTCAACTATTTTTTTTTAATACCATAGATAAAGTATATAATATGTCTTATACCTAGGCTGACATACCGTCTCCGCTCAGAATCGTTTTTCTTATACAATGATATTATATCATTGAATTCAAATTTAATACCATCTATATACAGTGTCCCATTTGTAACCTACTGTACAACAGAGCAACATCCACTTGCCCACCTTTTTTTTTTGTCTTTCAATTTTGAATCATTTAA
>NW_021778566.1:0-5540 GCF_005508785.2 Acyrthosiphon pisum | reverse complement strand
TAAAACAGTTTACCAACCAATTAATATTTCTGCAACTAAAAAAAAATATAATTTTACATATTGAGTTACATGAAGATTTACCTAAAGATACAATTTGTTATATTTTTTTCATAAGAGAAGATGAATTTTTGTTTGACATTGAAAAAGGTACTATTGAAGAAACTTTTAGTGGTTAAAATATACATATAAACCTGGTTCATTTGTATGATTGAAATGTTGTATTTTTCGTTTGGAGTAGGGAGGGCGCAGGGCCCTCTCTGTTAGCATTTGTGATTGTTGTACTTTTCAACTTTAAGGAAATGTTAAAAGTCCTGACATAAAAATGTGTTTGTTTTCAATGGAATATTTCCATTGAAAAATATTTTAATGTTTATTCTTAATTAAGTCAAGATAAACAATGAAATCATCATCTTCAAAATAATATTTTTTTCCATTTTGGTCAATAATATGTATTTCTATAGTTTGAAAATTTCCTTTAACTGGTATGTACATTATTGGATTAGTTTTTATATATGGATTAACATCATCATAATAAAAATTATACAAAAGATCTTCCTCGATGTGATTAACATTATTAACAGATGAAAAAGATTTTTCAATTATGTTGCAATGTACATCTAATAAACGTTTATTTATATTATTATTTAAAATTTCTCCAATGTGTTTATGTAAATAATTCATATTGACAATCCCTAAACTTAAATTTAAATCTTGATCAAATGAAAAATAATCTTTTGTGGTTATTTTAATGTAATTACCATTATTTTCCAACTTCATAATCGAAGAGAATAAACTATTTAAATGTTCAATTGAATAATTTCCTTTTAATTCGGATTTACTATTCTTAGTAGAAATAACACCTTTAATATTTTTTATAAAACCTTGTGTATAAAACATTACTTTCTTTGTACCTATTACTGTATAAGCAATATCTGGGTATGTATACTCAACACCTAATATTATTTCTTTCCCTTTAGGCCATGTTCTATTAATAGGGAACATATATTTTATAAAATCAAAACCTAAACATTTTGACAAATATTCATCAAAGCACAGACCGATTGAGGCTGAAATATTTATAAAACAATCTTTATTTATTTCAAGATTTATTTTAGGAAAATTAGCCACAAATTTAGCTCCGAATGAATTAAATAAATTTTCAATTTCGCTTATTGAATAAATCCCTATAAATATTGTACCTTGTGGGATTTGACCATTTCGTCCTAATCTAAATCTACAATCTTGTTCTATATTTATGTAATTTTCATTAGAATTAGGACAGTAAATTATTGGATTACTACTAACTAATGAAAAATTAAATTCAGTGTTTTGAAAGCCTAAATATTTTTTTAAATTTTCATCTAAATTAAAATAACAAGGAGATTTTATTTCAATTTTTTATTAACATAAGTTAACACTATAGGTTTAAATAGTTTGTTTATTTCTGTAATACTATATTCTCCTTTTTTTATTTCTATACATTTGTCAAGAATTTGTATTTTACAATCTGTTTCAATATTTATTAAATTTAAACCTTTTAAAAATATAGAATCCAGACCTATTTTATAATTATTATTATTGTAATATTTTTCTGTTAAATGAATACGACCATTTTTAACTTTTATAAATACCATTTATAAAAGTAATTATATTTTTTTATTCAAATTCAATTAAATGCATTGATTTTCCATTATTTATTTTTTTCATTCCTTTATAAATAAGCTTTAATTTAGTTTTGGAATGTTTATTATATAACAATATATTTTCATCTGTAATTTCATTAATAAATCTATTTGGTAAAAATACTCTAATTTTATTTTCTAATACAACAGTTATTGTGTTACCATTCTTTGTATTAATATATTCGAAAAATGTTATTTCATACTTTTTTCCTTGTTCTAATGAATCTAATTTTACAAACTCATATTTTTCATTGCATTTATTTAAAAGTGTTTTTAAATTTTCCATTTTCTTTTATTTATTATAAAAAATAAAAAATTTTTTTTTTTAACGCGTATTTAAAATTATATTAATTTCAAAATAACGTAACAACGAGCATTATTTACGTTAGACGTTCGATGTTAGACGTTAGATGATTATGTTAGTTTTTACATATAAATCACATTAAAATTATATTATTAACAACGTAACAACGTAACAACGTAACAACGTAACAACGTAACAACGTGCATTATTTACGTTCGACGTTAGACGTTAGACGTTCGGTGTTAGACGTTCGACGTTCGATGTTAAATGTTTATGTTAGTTTTTACATATAAATCTCATTATAATTATATTATTAACAAAATCGTAACAACGTAACAACGTAACAACGTGCATTATTTAATTTTAATTCTTTATAAGTCCCCCTCATAGTATTATAATGTAAAACCATTAGAATATAAACCTGATTGAAATGCTGTATTTTTCGTTTGGAGTAGAGAGGGCGCAGCGCCCTCCCTAGTATCAGTTTGAATTCGACTTGATTTCATGTACTAGGAATGTGTCTTTATAACATAAGTTTTGAGAAAAATATTTTGGGGGATTTTGAGAAAAATATTTCAATTATTAATGACATAAGTTTTGAGAAAAATATTTCAATTATTATTGTAATTAGATTTTGAGAAAAATATTTTGGGGGGATTTTTGTAAAAAATATTTTAATTATTAATGCATTTCGATTTTCTGAACTTTTTGTATATTAGATGTTTTCTGAACTTTTATTGGTATTGTAATTAGATTTTGAGAAAAATATTTTAATTATTATTACATTTCGATTTTCTGAACTTTTTGTATATTGAGTGTTTTTTCTGAACTTTTATTGGTATAATAGACCAAAGTGCCAGAACATACATATTATATCTACTTCTATTTATTTCACACATTTTAAAATTTAGATTATGAATTAACAATAAAAAAGTTATGAGGCACTCCGGGACTGGCGCGGTAAAGCTATTGCATAGCATATTTGTAGTATGTATCATGTATAATATTATTACTAACTATTTTTGTATTACCTATATAAATTACACTTTTTGAGCGCGACGACCGAAAATAAAGTGACAAAATGAGTTTTTTTGTTGGTAATGGTGGATAAACACCGTACATAGTCGGAGCACCTATACACGACGGGCTTAATACGCCAAGTTTTCCACCGCGGCAGAAAACGCCGTTCGGCTTGCGTATTTTGCCGCAGCGGAAAACGTTGCGTATTTCACCCGCCGTGTAAACCTACTCCGGTATAAACCAACGCATTTTTAATTCGACGGAAAACGCTGCGAAATACACCGTGTATAGCCCTTTACCTGCTACCGGCAAATATACCTACAAGCAATGACCGACGATCGCCGATCTTCGAATTTTGATAATAATAATAATCATAATAATAAAATCAAGCTTTTTCGTAAGAAAAATTTTTTTCTCTCACCACATCAGGCCCCCAGTATCACATACTCGCATAACAGTAGTACTCTTAAATAGACCCATCTTTTTTGAATAATAGAAATAAGTATTTATATCAAATACTAATTTGATCTACAGTCAATTGCCAATAATTATTTAAATCGTTTGTCAAAATTTAGATTTCCAAAAAATTTAATTTTCGTCATTAGAAGGTTATCTGAGTGAATATGTTTTTATTCTCAGACTCACATGTAACATAGCTCAAATTCTTTTACCTAATATCTTTTTTAAATGATTGTTGAGTACCTAATCTAAGAGTAAAATTACCAATTACAAACATTTTAATGGATAATATTTTTGAGTGTTTGACATATCGGTCAGGTTTTATATTATATTATTACTAATTGACTCAAAATAATTATTTTTTGTAAATTTTAATGACTATAAATTGTATTGAGACAATATTTAAAGAAATCGATATAATTTTCCTCTATAATTTTTATAATAGGTAATTGCAAATATTGCTCTGACATTCTTTTAATGACTTTTAATCATGTTTACTACAAAACATAGGTGGACTAAGTTCATCATCATCAGATGATAACATTTTAATACAACGACTATGTCTATATTTTGGTGACTCCTCATCTATATCCGAATAATTTTTAGCTTGATTTAATTTTGAAAAAGCATTTTTTAAGTTATCTAAACATACAAGTTATAATGAAAACATTTTTTTTCTTATTACAATTAGAATAATAGAATAATAAAATATTTACCATCCAATTTAAACTTCCATCATCTCGACTAGCCATATTAATTAATAGTTTGTTGTATTCTTTTATATATTTTACGACATTTGGATAATAAAAATTGAGATGGTAAATTTGCCAATTTTGACTCACAACTTGGAGACCATCTGGGAATTCAACAATTACAAATTTTCTGAAAGTAAAATTAAAAGTAGTTAATTTACGTATTATTAAATATGTATATATGTATATGTATATTTTTTTTTATGTATATGTATATATGTATATGTATATTTGCAAACAAATGGTATTTGATAAAATAAAAGTTACAATAAATAATACATTAATAAGTTTGTTTGCTCACCTCCTTTAAGCAAAGCTTGTGGTGAAGGTGAGAGGTTCTTAATTAAGTCCTTAATTCAAATACTATTAATATGTAGTAGGTAGTAATAAAATAGACATGAGAGATTGCAGAATAAACAAAATAGAAAATAAAATAATCAAAATTATGGTGATGTGATCTTAGATTAACAGGCGTTAGTTGTGTGACATCTAATATCATTACAATGAGAAAATAAAATAAAATTTAATAGATAAATTACTTAAATGAATAGTTATAACAACAATTTATACTATGGATAATACATAACGCTTAAAATGAATAAAGTTAGGATAATCATTAATATTAATGTTTAATTTAAAGTACCTACATAATCGAAAAATTGCAAAAATATTGTGTTCGTTTATATTATGTAAGTATTGTGAACGTTAATTTGTTAAACACTTGTACGAGTGTCTGATTTTTCAGTATTCAATTTCTATCTTTTCACTCTTAACATTCATGATATCTAAATGTTTGATTCATAAGACATGTGATATATTTCTTATATATTATGTCAATCAATTTTGAATTCCGTACGTATATTTAACACATGCGATAGATATGAAAAGATGATAACGAAGCAGTATCAAGGTAATAATGAAAACAAATATATATAAATTCGTAATTGCATAAAATGATGAATGTATTGAAAATAGTGTTATTGTTTATATGAAATGTAATAAAACACTTACAATTAATATACAAATTAAAAATGTAATGATGTAAACAAAAACTTGGTTACAAAATATAGGTACAATAAAAAAAAGAAAAAATGAAAAGAACTATACATTCAAATATTACTTATAACTTATAAGTTACAACTTAACATTGGTATTACTTTAGTTAGATCATAGTTACATTGTATTTTAGTAGTTATTATATATACTTGAATACTTAATCAATATAATTCAAAATGTAATAGTATAAACTTAATCACAAATAATGAAAAAAATATAAACATATCGGACTCTGAAGCGTTATTCTCGTCTTTGAATGTATCCCGG
>NW_021778565.1:0-986 GCF_005508785.2 Acyrthosiphon pisum | reverse complement strand
AGGTTGCAGTGGCGTACATACGGGGGGGAGGGGGGTTTCGGGATCAATCCCCCCCAGTACCAAAAAAAAAAAAATTATGATATTATTGATGAATTTCTTATTATTAATCATCCGTGTATACACAAACATACGTTATAATAATTTGACTATTGAGTATAAAACTATACTTTACCAACAACGAAAAAAGATTTCATAACGAAATTGTGGGTGCCGTATATCAATCAAAATAGACATTTGATCGTGCACAGTCAGTTAGTTGCGTGTGGACATTAATACATCTTAATACGACCAAAAACGTACCCTTTCCTTTTCGGCCGATTCACTTTTCGACCAAAAAAAGTTTAATATAATACACAATGATTTTGTTAAGTTGGTTTCAAATAACTACTTTAAAAAGTAGTGAACCTGAACCAGCAACCTAATCTAAACAGTGCTAACAAAAGTGAGTAAAAAAAATGAATTATGACAGGAATTGTAATTATTATCATAGTTTTCTATATTTTATTGACAACAAAAATTATTTTTATAAATATTACTTATTCATTTATACATTTTAGTATTTTATACAACTTATGTATTTTTTAATATTTCTTTATAAGTATAACATAATGACTTATATGTAATTATTAACATTATTTATTTGTAACCTACTACTATATTTAAAAATAACTAACAAAAATAATTTTTTCTACATAAAGGCAGGAACTGGAACCTGTTGGGTGTTTCGGTTTCGGTTCTGGTTCTGGTTATTAAATTAATTTGTTTAAGGGTTCCGATTTTGTTTCGGTTTTCTAAAAAAATATAAGGGTTCTAGAACCGGTTAATACCGGTTATGAAAAATACCGGTTAATTTCGGTTATTTTCGGTTAATTTTGATTTCTGATTATTAAAGATTTATTAAAAAAATAGTCTGAAATAATTTATTTATTCATGTTTAAATTGTAATTATTTCATAAAAATAGAAGTTATTATGAAAAGTTAGAAAA
>NW_021778564.1:0-977 GCF_005508785.2 Acyrthosiphon pisum | reverse complement strand
CTTTATGAAAAAATTATTCGATACAAAATAAAAGTATTCTTTACATCACTGAGCGTAGGTTGTAAATCGCGCTCAGACACCCGAACATATCAAATACTTATTTTCTAAAGTTCTAAATATCAGGTATACCATAACTTTTCTTTTCAATTTTAATAAATCAAAATAAAGATATTATTTAATATTTCTAAAAACATAATATAATATTATAAATATTTATGTTGTAATTAAACAAGATATTCAGGGTATGACAAATATTAGATAGCACACCGCCACACCCTGTAATTTAAGTATAGTTATATATTATATAAAGGCTCTCTAGTATAAATACAGTGGTATAATAGTTGGGTGTAATCATGTGTAACATAGGGGTCGTTGGGTGTTGGTTGATAGAAGGAAAATAAGACATTATTGATTGTTAGATAGGTATAACAATATTTTGAGGAGAAAGTCATCTGAAATTGTCTTAACACTAATTTTTTTTTGTTTTGATACATACCACTGAGTTTACATTATTATAATAAATATATTATAATGTAATCAATGATTATGTTACAGATTCTTATTAAAGTGTGTTGTAACACGACGTCTAAATGTAATTAGATTTTTTTCAACAGTATCTTGTTTGATAAGAAAGTAAATCTAGTTGGTGTATTTGGGAGATTAAATTTTAAAATTCTCAATAGTTTCCAAAAGCGCCGGGAAAAACAACATTAAAGTTAAGGAAAAACGGGAATTTTTACGCAAAATTTGTTTTTGATAAAATCGATTTTGGTTTTTGGACTTTGGTGTAACTTTAAAACAAATGTACATATATACATGCAATTTTCACTGGTTGTTTATATTTGCATTTTCTATACACAACATTTTCAAAATATTTTGATTTGTTTTGAACTGTTTAGGAACATTTTCAGTTTCCAATTTATTAGTCTTTTTTTCTATGAATGTCAATAAAACTTTATTTGTTGGGTAAAAAAGCT
>NW_021778563.1:0-864 GCF_005508785.2 Acyrthosiphon pisum | reverse complement strand
AAAAATATCTATAAGAAAGTCAAATTAAATTTTTATGATCGTTTTAAATTCAAATTTTTACAACATTGGATATTCACTCGATTTCTCATGTAGTGATTTCTTTATTTTGTTCTAATTCAAAAACGAATAACTGCAGATACATTTTTATTGAATGTTTATATAAGCATTTCCTATACACCATACAATTTTGAAAATATTTTGACTCTTTTTGAGCTGTTTACGGACATTTTCAGTTTTAAATTTTTTTAGTTTTTTTTTCTATAAATATCAATAAAGTTTTATCTGTTGGGCCAAAAAGTGTATAAATTTAATAAAAAGCTCCTGATATATTGTTACAATATCAGTTGAAAAATATTAAAAATACATAGGCACAATTTTTTTTTATAAGCATTTAAAGATCAAATTTTGACAAAATTTATCAAATTTTAATTTGAAAAATTATTTTGTACTTAAAAATTTATAAAATGTTCAATTTTTGTATCTAAGAATTAAAAATTTAAAACAAGATTCCACGTAAGTAATTAATTCTGTTACCAAAAAATCTAAAATATACATTTAAACAGTTTATTTTTATAGTCATTTTAAGTACAAATTTGGACGAAATTACATATTAAAAACCTAGGATAACTCTTTTAGTTATTTTGTTGTGATTGTATAATATTATTCGTGGGTACTTGAAACTTCTAAAGTATACTATTATCTATCTATGATTTTACCACGGTTTTTTGTTGATGTATAACGCGTTATAACTTATAAGTACCTAATAGATATTATGATATGATTAATTTGGAATTTATTATAGGTACCTATTATAGGTCAATTTTTTTTTAATACCATAGATAAGTATATATATGTCTAATACAT
>NW_021778562.1:0-791 GCF_005508785.2 Acyrthosiphon pisum | reverse complement strand
TTAAATATAATTTTTTACGATGGACTACTAAGTCCATAGGAGACGTGACAAGCTTACAATTTTTCCTTACGCACTAATAGAAATATTACAACTCACACAACGCTGAATGCACCGGCCGCTTGCTCTGCCATCTCCCTGTATACTGCTCTCTTGCACTAGACGGTCGCAACGTAAGTTCTAACCCTCGGAGTCGTTGGAAAGGTGATCAGTCCTCCAACTGTGGTCCTAGATGGATTGCCTCCGTGGAAATCCGTGAAGTCGAAAGAAAAAATTTTTTCAAAATTTCAAAAAAAAAAATTTTGAAAGTTTTTCGAAGTTGAAAGTTTTCCTCGACTTTGGACTTCCTGCTGGTATGGGTCCGTTTCCGACTGCGCCAAATGTGTTGCGTGCACCCGACTTACAGGAGATGGTGACAGGATGGGATGATGGTAGTAGCGTCAAAATGATCAACAGTGTGTGGTTGATGTATTATTTATTTAAAATTGTAAAATATGATAAACAAGTTGAATTTAAACACTATTAGATTATTCAAATTGACGAAGAATAACCCGTGTCTTAGAAAATAAGCGATTGCTCGAATATTCTCTAAGTCCCGTAATACGTCGTCAACGAAAATAATCTAAGTCGTAATACAAAAATATGATAATTAAGAATGAAGAAGTACAGGGATGTGTACGTACGGTTTGTGGAATCACGTCTGAATACTAGCTACTCCCAGGGCTCCTATATAGTCCTATCCCCTCTCTTACTCAGATCCCTGGCGGACTACGTTGTTGGTGTTCACAGTCCAG
>NW_021778561.1:0-905 GCF_005508785.2 Acyrthosiphon pisum | reverse complement strand
TACTGGTAATGATTATATATTTTTATTCTAATATATTAAAATGGATACAATGATATCCATAAAATAGTTATTATATCTAATTTATTAATGTATATGTCACGGATATCTAAAAATATTTCTAATGAAGTAGATATAGGATGGATATCTCACGGGACACGGATATCTAAATAATATTACTCATGGAGTAGATATGGTATGGATACTTGGGCTATCCATTAAATATCCAATAGATAATATTTTCTGTGTGGGAGGGTATTTTTATTTTAATATTTTGGTGGGTGGGGGGGGGGTTCAGAATTTTATCCTAGGTGCCCCCGCATCCATAACTAATATACCGGCCAGCTACTAACAATACACATATAAAACAAGGAATGAATTAAAAATGTAATTTAAAAAAAAAACCTTAAATCCGTCGTAATTTTTTTTAAAAACTTATTTCATTAATTCATTATGAATTATGACATTTGGTAATAAGAAAAATAGCTTGTTGCCAAAAATTACTTGGTTAAAATTAAAGAAAATATTGATATTAATGAAATTTAACTTAATAGGTATAGATAAATATTTGCCCTCCCTAGTCCCCACCTAATTGCGCCTATATGTTACCTACCAGACACCTGTGGAGTAATTACAGGGGGATTTAGGCGACTTTTTTTAGAACCGTCAAACCATTGTATTATTTAATTTAATACAAAATACTAAGACACTAGAATTTTATTATTATTTGTAAATTGTAGGTATTAGGTATTGAGCCGTAACTGCTATAGGGTTGTTGGCTTTAAAGTATATTTTATAGAAATCTATTTATATATAAATGAATGTATGTGTATGTGTGTGTGTGTGTGTCCATATTATCATGACAACAATTCATATATTAATTTGAGATTTCATATGCTAACTAGTTG
>NW_021778560.1:0-1813 GCF_005508785.2 Acyrthosiphon pisum | reverse complement strand
ATTTTGCAAAAAAATATTTTAATTATTATTATATTTCAATTTTCTGAACTTTTTGCACATTGTTTTCTTTGTGATCTTTTATTGATATAATATGGACTGTGCCAGGAATGGTACATATATACTACTTATAATATATTGATAAAAAATAATAATACAAATCAACAAAAGTGCCCGTAACCAAGCAATATACAATACACTATTATTATTTTAATCCGCGACTTAACATGTTGTTTTTGGCCATGTTGCCAGGCGTATGTGCAGCTGTACGATTTATTTACTGCGCAATGCGATAATGATATCGAAAGTGGCGCACGATTTGATGTAAAACTGTAGAAAAAAAACGAAAAAAACAAATGAATTAATTTCCATGGTTTCCATGGTTCACACATAAATATATACAAAAATAAATATCGCCATGTCGCCAGGCGTGCACTTATAAGGCCATAACTCCAGAACTACTTGACGCGGCTACGACGGTTCGTTAGTGTCGTGATGTCCGTGGTAGGCCGGTCGCTGTATATGTGTGTGGGTGTGGGTTGACGATGGGCAATAACACAACACACGGTTTATAGTAAGTTGTAAAATGTAATGTTATATTTTATGCATATATTACACTACGCTTGCGCGTTTTACAGAAATACGGTATATGGTAAACGTGAAACAAAGTAACGAGCGATACGACGTGAATAACAATTTATGGCGAGGACGCCGGGCAGTTGTTGTTGCGACGGTTATTACGACGTAAGAGAGCGAGTTGCCGACGGCCGGTACTCGTTCTACGCGACTCGCCTTCCTGTCCCACCTTGTGCCTTTGTGGCGCGGTGGGAGAGTTGGCGTTGTCGCGCTGTAGCCCGTAGTGGTGGTTGACGAAAAGTGTAGACTGGTCGCTGCGGTACCTGTACTTTGTACTGGTGGCCGCTGCGTACCGCGTCATACTTATCACACAGCGTACAAACTTCACAGAAATTATCTACATATCAATTTTAATATGCCCTGAAATTTTTAACGAAATCAGTTTGGTGGATCTTGAGTTATAAAATGTATTCAAAATGTACACTCATTTATATATATATAGATATTATACAGCTGGCATCTTAAGTTGAGGGAAGTTCGATGGTAACGCTGGTCTTGATGTCCTAGACGGCCTTCCACACAATGTACCCGTTGCTGGCGGACTCACGCGTTGGCAATGTCGTGCGGGTGACGTGAACTCGAGGACAGTGACCCACAGCAATCGGGAAACGCTGGCTAAGTTGTTTGGATGAAATTAGGTAATATAAGGTGGCAATAACTGGGTATTGGATCAGAGATTTCTTTATTTGCCCTCACAATGTATAAATATAATAATTGAATAACAATAATAATTTTAAATCCTATACTTTTCAAAAACAATGTGCTTAATGCGCGTTACCGAATAATAATAATTTACAAAAGAACGACGAAAACAACGGGAGATGTCACCGTCGTGCAGAGTCGTGTCCCGCGATAAGCTAATTGCTTTGGCGTGAAAATCAGCGTCCACTTTGAAGGAGTCCCTTCAAAGAGTAGGTAATGGACATAGTTTTACGTTTCTGAATTAAAATATTCCAGAATCACACGTTCCGGGCAAATATGGTTTTAGGTTTTTAGATTCCGGACATATACGTTCCGGAATTTATACTTCCACCTATACATTTTCTGGAATTTATAACCTTTCTAAGTAATGTATCAAACCGTTGTGGAGTGGTAAGCCGGTGACTGAATGGTTACCTACGGTATGTCGTTCTATAATAATTTGGTAATAATATTACTTATTAGTACTGCTACGTACGGA
>NW_021778559.1:2603-23636 GCF_005508785.2 Acyrthosiphon pisum | reverse complement strand
AATATGTAAAAACAATTCCAAAAACTTGTTTGGAAAAATTTTGAACATTTTTTTAGCTGTTTTACTCAAAGTGTCTCATTTTACCCAGTTATCGAGGTAAAATGGGACACGGCAGGTTAAAGACGGGACATATATTATAATCATACAAAAAAAAATGCTATATTCTTTTACTAGCACCATTGTGTTATATAATATGTATTTAAACCTTTTATATTTTAAACCTATTACTTTAGGTATGCAAATTAAATAATTGTAGGTAGGTATATAACATTTATAAAATAATAAAAACAATTAAAACTTAATTGGAGTTAAATAAAGAAAATTTTAAATCACTATAAGTACATAACATTTATAAAATAATAAAACAAAACTTAATTGGAGTTAATCCTAATGACTTAAGGCTGAAAATTGTAAATAAACAAATTTAAATAACTGTAGGTAGGTAGGTACATAACATTTATAAAATAATAAAAAAATTAAAACTTAATCAGAGTTAATCCTAATGACTTTTAGGTCATTAAATAAAAAGGGTACATTAAAGGATGTTGATGCTTCTCTGTACGACATACTTTTAGCTATTACAGCTACAACAGCATTGTTCATTGACTCGGGATTCCAACTTTGTCTCGTTGATAACTTTTTTCTTGTTCTTGGCATTTTTCCTAATTGTACCTTAATGAATATTTTAACATAATAATATATAATTATTATTAATGGCAAGAAATATGACCACTTTTTTTGATCACCATTTGTTAAATAGTTTTTTAAGGAACCTGTTAATATTCCGTTAATTTTTTCAACTAGCCCCTGTGTCTGCGGTGAATAACTTGTTGACAAAGTTTGTTTTATTCCCAAGTTTGAACATATAACAGTGATTAATTTATTTCTGAAATGAGTGCCTCGGTCGGACGAAAAATTTTTAAAACAGCCCCATTGTGAAACTAATTCTATTAAAAATTTGGCAGTTGCTTCGGCCGTAGCTGATTCAACTGCCTTAGTAAATATGTATTTTGTGGTATTACACGCGGCTACTAGAACATATCGTTTTTTGTTGCTTGAAACTAGGGGTCCTAAGTAATCAAATGGTATCCTATCTAATGGTTTTCCTGTTGTTATTGGTATAGGATGTAATAAACCTATTGGCTTACCGCTCATTTTTTTATTAATTTGACATTCCTCACAAGATTTAATAACATTAGTGGAATCTTTGTGTAATGAAGGCCAATAGTATTTGTTTTGAATTTTATGAATAGTGCGTGATATGCCTGTATGCCCACCTGTGGATGAGTCATGATAGGATTTTAATATTTCATTAACCAATGTTTTTGGTATTACGAGAATTGGGTTATAGCTTTTCGGTGGTGTGTATTTTTTATAAAATAATATTTCATTTTGTAATGTAAATTGTTTAGATTTTCTTCTTATGTTAGTGGGTACATCTATATTTGATAATACTTTTATTATGTCATTGCAAAATTGGTCATTTTTTTGTTGTGTTTTAATATCGTGTAAATTAGTCAATGCATCGTTATTATTATAATAATAACGATGCATTGACTACACATTGACATTGATAACTATAGTTGTTGTAGGGGTTTATGACCTGTGGTTGGTAAGGTTGGTACGGTAAGGCGTTGTTACGGTAGGTAAGCAAACACGTGTATGTGTGGCAAGGTTTTTGCTACAACAAACTACCCGGGTAGTCGCACCTATCCAGGGACTAGTAGCAGTTGGCGTTAGTTACTCTAGGTCGCGTTGTGCGACTTTTAGCAGCCAACGCGCCAAACTAAGCCACAAAAATTTTTTTTTAAGTTTCCCTATGATAACTTATATTTAGACTGTAATTTATATCAATCGAATCGTATCTTTATGTATGATAATATACGTCTTTATCAGTAGGTATTATAGATATATTTTAACATTTTTGTCATCCGTATCTACTTCCAAAGATCTAACTACTATATAATATATATTATATTTGATGCAATGGGAAAGCAGTTCTAGAACATTGACTAATTTAGGAATGCTTTTTATAATTATTAATAATCCTTACTGTCCGTCAGTGTTAACTTTTAAAATAATTTAAAAATATAATTCGTTACATCTCAAAGCTATTTACTGCACAATTTTATTTTAAATAATATTGTGCTATTAAATAATAATGTGATATAATAATAATGCAGGTACGTGTGTCTTTACTTTATTTTGACTTTTTGTCGTTTAAATTAATTATTTTCCTTAAGTAACCGATGGATTTATATAAAATTAACGCGGTTAAAGCTACAACAGCGCCAATCACAACCACAACATCGATCAAAAAATATTGATATCGATTCAAGCTCGTGGACGTGGGCAATTTGTAATCTGCCACACCATTTCGGATTAAGTATTCAACCGAATGCACTGCGGTATCCATTGCGGAACTGGAAGGTCTGAGAATATATTGGAAGCTGTTTGGGCGTTCTTCTTATAACTGAAATAAAACGTATCAATGATTTTTATTACAATTTACAAGAATGTACATATAACCACATAGCAAGGTGTAAAAACTGAGTCGTTTAAAATAATTTCTTAAAGTAGTTTGGTTTTGAAAACAAATTTCTTAAAAAATGATTTATTATTATTATTTAATTCAAATGTAATAACACATCTATTGCAGTGACCTACACGGCTACACAATAGTCAATGACAAACTACGAATTATACACTCGCAATACACTATAGTACCACTTAGACAGACGAGGGTTCCGTGGTTTTTTTTTTAAAATTAATTTTTAAAAGTACTCTCGGATTTTCAGACATCAAATTAAATCCAATTTTGAAACTAATTTTCAACTATATTTCAAGCTCTGGACATAAGCGTATTGACGTAGGCGTCTTTAATAAATTATTATATTATATCCATTATCCATGTATACCTATATTAAATTCTGAATATTGTCTTACCTTCTATCAGATAAGATTTTTCCTATAGCATCGACGAAGATTTTTACGTTTAGGTTTTCCAGTAAGATTTCTATTCCGAAACCGTTTTCGATGACAAACCTCATGTTGTAGAACTGGTCGGTAAAAAACGGGAATCCAATCAATGGCAAACCATAGTGCAAGGCCTCCACGAGACTGTGATATCCTCCGTGAGTGATGAACAGCTTACAGTTTTTATGGCCTTTGAAAAGAAACCATAATATTGTACATCAGCGACATATAATCTAATATAAATAATAATATAAATAATAATGAAGTTCAGTAGGTACTCAAGACATTTTTTTCAAGGCAATAACATTCAATGATTTATACATTTTATTACCGTACTAACTGTTTTGTCTGTAATACTCTATATAAATAAATAAAAAAATATAATATGGAATTAATCAATATGCATACAAGCCTCCGTAGGCTTGTATAGGTTCAGTGTTTATTTCGTGTTATTATTTCTGAAGGTGTCATTTCCGTCGAATTAAAGTATTTGTAATTCACATGGTTTCGACAAAAAACAGTATTAATTGACATTTAGGCATAAGTTCAAAGCATATATTAGTTAAAGCTATATTCAATTTGTAGACATATTTTGTAAAGTTATGTTGGTGATTATATTTGTATATATTAAAAACAATTGTTTTACACGATGTCAGTTTTGAGCTGATTGTAAAACTAAATTGATTTTAATACACTTTTGAAAATATGTGGTACAAATAATTTGATAGACAAATGTTCATGTAACAGGACTATACGAGAATATAGGACAAAACCTAAACGACAAGAGAAAAAGCCGAACTAGTCAAACACTCGTTGCATGCAGTGTACCGATTCGACGCTATCGATTTAATAAATATTAAGGCGCCCGGCGCCGATGCCATTTTGTCCTCAAAAATACAATCTGCAAGAATAACCGAGGCGGTATGCCTTGTAGAATCAACTAGATTTCATAATTTTTTTTTTTAATTGCTAGAGAGAAATATTCTACAGCCCGCATCGATCTTTGTTTTTCAATATTTTATTCTCAAATTTTATAATATGTCTAAACAAATACAAGATAAAAAGCATTTTTTTACAAGTTTTTTAATATAATTATTTGAAATATAATACAAAATCAGGGATTGGTGTGGGCTGTAGGAAGCCTTCTTCTTCCAGATAAAAAAATAGTCATCAAAATCCGACAATTCTACAAAGCTTCAGAGTTATTCCCGTCCAAGTAATTTTTTTCGATATAGTACACCCTATCAATTAACTTCCCCCCCTAAATAGGTTTCGGGTAGTAGATTAGTGGAAAAGACTTATAATTGAAGTGGCAACTAAAATATGAAATTTAATTTACAAATTTTATAGAATTGTGGAAAATTTGAAAAACTGGCACCGGGACCCTTAAACATTAATTTATGTATTGATTGAAAATAAATTATCATAGTACGATCAGTTTAACTTGTCTCCGCAGTTAATGAAATAATATTTTTATTATGTGACTTATTATAACATACATCTCTTTTAATTAAAATTATAAAGTCATGTCATATAATATATAAGCAATAGACTATAGCAGGGGTCATCATCGAATGACCGTTGCAGCACGATTGCGCGGCCCGTGGACACAGAATTTATCTGGCCCGCAGATAAGACATATTTTATTTTTTTAACTGTTAATTTGTTTAAGGTTAAAATTTAATTAAATGAAGTCTTAATACGTTATCATTTCATTTTTTGATTTTACTTTCTTTGGATAAAGATGTACATTATATTTTTATCATCCCGAAAACATCTTGAATTCTCGAAGTGACCTTACAAAAATATTAATCGGTGATCCCTCAAGAGAAATGGAGATAATGCCATTTGTTATTATAATACTTATATAGTGTACGTATGGACAAATCCGAGTGTGTACATATTATAATATATATTATATCTCATAAAATTCAAACGTTTAAATTAGTATTTTGTGATAAACTAAAACATCGATATTTTGTTTCTGGTACGTTTGAAATTAGAAGCACCTAGTGGAACAATTCAATATTGTAATTGAACACAACAATAAAACAATTAACAATCACGCGATACATAATATCATCTATAACAATCACATTAAAGATCGGTTCTACTATATGATATTGATATAATATATTAATATCTCAGTGGTGAATCTTAATAATGTTTGTTCTATTAGAATTTAGAACAGAATGGAATAACGGATACATTGTGATTTGTATAGATATCTACACATAATACGACATTTCGTTGATCGTATAATATAATATTATAATGTTTGTTTCTGGGATAATTTGAAACCTCCAGTGGGTTGGACTGCTATAGCAATGCATAATGGCGCTTATAATATATATTACAGACAGTATCAGCATTGATTAAATATATTATATATTTAATCAATGGTATCAGTGTTCGGAACGTTCACTAAAAAATAGAATACGTTCACGTTCATGTTTTTTATGAATCATTTAAATACTAATACAAAATCGTGGAAATAATAATATTATCGTTGTTTCATGTCAAACCGTAACAATATTATTAATCAATATTTATTAAATGGTAAATAAATTTGAAGGTCTTAAAAACCGTCCAAATTCGTTATGCATGTTCACGTTCTATTTTTGGAAAAAACGAGGGGAGTTCAGGTGTCCGTTCACCAAATATTAACGCGAACGTGCAACTTTCATTTTTCCAAAGACTGCAGGACAGTCTTATGTCCAAGCGGTGTGTATCTGTATCTGCGTGAACCTGTAGTATAGGTACAGCATGTCCCAGAAGCCCCGTATCACCCTTAGTATCTCTGTTGAAAATCAATATATTTAAATACAGTTTTCTTTACAGTCATAAGTATGGCAATTCAGATTGAATAGCATAGTATCCGATTTTTTTTCTTCAAAAATTCAAAAATGATTAAACAATTTTTTTAGACAAATACATTTTTTTAATTTCCAAGATAGCCATTTTGTTGATCGTATTTTTTAAAACAGTTTAAAAAAATATATATTAAAATTTAATGAAAATTTTTCAAGTTAGAGCTAATTATTATTTTGAATTTCTAAGAATAATAGTTATTATTTTACCTATGCATACGGCATTAGCAAAATACGATTCGCATGTTAATTATTACAATCACGCTGATTTTCGGCTATAATTAAAAATAATAATTAGCCCCAACTTGGGGGATTTTCATTAAATTTTAATATTTTTTTTTTTTTTGAACTGTTTTAAAAAATATGATCAACAAAATGGCTATCTTGGAAATTTAATAAATTTATTTGCCTAAAAAAATTTTTTGAATTTATAAAAAAAAAATCGAATATTATGTTATTTAATCAGAATTTCCATACTTATGACTGTAAAAAAACTGTATTTTAATATATATTGATTTTCCACGGAGATACTAAGGGTGATACGGGACTTTTGGGACATCTGTATATAGTTGAATGTCCGATATATTTATATAAATAATATTTATTTTAATATTATTTCATGCCCTCACTCAATATGTATTGTTGTGGAAACCATTTATCGATGTACACATTGTCGGGAAGGTTAGCAATGGTGCCGTTTTCCCATTTCCACAGCACGATTTGCTTGAGCTTCCTGAACGATTCGACAAATGCTTGGACATCACGTTCCTCCAGGTCCGACATCTTTATGTTCGATCCGAAACTGAAGTAAATTGCCCCATGGGTTGCACCGTCGAGGAGTGCTTTGAATTTCTGCCGAACATAATATTATAATAATGAAGATTTTTATCTATGTAAAATTACTGTGATCTTTAGTTATACACTTTTTTTTATTGATGATACATTTTAGATACCTAGCTTTAATTTGGGTGACCAGTAATTGGGCCACATTTTATCCACCTGCTTTGCATACAATATTTGCTTACATTTTATTACCCGGAGGATGGAGACTGGGCCACAAATGTGATATACGAATATAGGTGTACATTTATTAATTACAGAGCCTATATAATTTTAATATTGTTTTTTTTTTTTTTAATAACTATATAATTATGAACCTAATAGGTTCATAAAATTAGTCAAATAATAATTTTTTTTTTTTTTTATTTGAAAATACAATTATTTTTTTTAAATTATATGATACCTACAGATATGACAAATTCATATCTGGTTTTTTCTTCTCTTCGAGCTCTTTGGGCTCTTCGTATAATCATTTAATTTAATTTATCTATATAATATAATTCTTAATTAAATATCGTGTCCCCGTTCGTATGTTCCTACGCTACTAAATTGTATATAAAACATCTGCTACCCGGATACATTAATGAAAAATCATTTAAAATAGTGGCCCATAATCACTGGTCTGGCGGTCTACCTGTTATAATGTAAAATTGTAATTGCCTATATCCTTTCTTGTAAAAAAGTTCTTTGCGGCCCAATTCCCCGGTGCCCTATATTTTTATGTTGTAACTTAAATGTAACTTATAGGTACGTACTTATAATATATAAATCACTATAATATCCAGACATGTTTTATAATCGCGACGTGTTATTTACTATTTAAATCAAATATTAGTTTATATTATATTCCACTAACTAAACCAGTTAATACATTTAAAGAGCAACATACTAATATTTATGGTAATTATTCACGCGTTATAATAATGATTAATGAATAGGTTGAGTGTTTTTACGGGTTAATATTATTGAGAACGACGGCTATGTATTGTATTTTCTTGATATTTAATAAGTTATAATTGTTTTAACTATTATATCATATTTGTTGAAGCCATGGACGTACGTCTGAGGTTGAAATGCATTACATAACTATAAACTATTTACTGATAACTGATAAGTAGGTATATAGCTAAATTTAAATATTAATATAATATGATATATTATGTAACATTTTTGGGGATGATTGTTTTATAAGTTATAAGTAAATTAATTTGTTTTGTTTTTATATGAAATTTTTAAAAGATTTTTTTACATTATTTGAATACCTAGTATTTAGTATTTTTAACAAAACAATTTTTGGAAAATATTATATTTTAATAGTCACTGTTTTATACTTCAACTTTTTTCGACATTAATTTTTATTTTCAGATTCCGAATTTGAATATTATTTTTTAGGCAACTTGTATAATATATAAAAATTGTATTTCAAACCTGTTGTGTCAGCAGTCGTTGATTAGTATTAAAACAGTATTTTGAAAGTCAGACAAATGGAGTGGAAAACCGAAAATAACGTAAAAACCAGTCGCTGTCGTGGTAATAATCAATATATAGAATCGTTCAAAAAAGGTTAAAGTAAAGCAGCTTACCCGGTCAACGGTGGTTGACGTCTGCGGCCGCATGTGCATGCCGGCCACTTGCACCACGTTCGGCGGATACGGCCTGGCGTACGACACGGAGTGGTGGCCGTTGACCAATGTGAGTTGAACGGCTTGGCGGAGAGCGTCTAGTGGCGGGCAGTTCCGGTGTCCGGGGTACGTGTACAGATCGTCCAGCATCTGCTGATCCGTTGACCGGAACGCGACCTCAGACACGATCAGCTCGGCGGCAGCGATCGCCGCGTTGTACAGTCGTTCGCCGAACGACATGGAGTCCGAGTACCGGAGCCAGAACGACGGCACGTACGCGGGATGATCCGGCACGCCCAGCGATTGGCTGAGCGTCACTGACGGAGCCATCGGGCTCAGGCACACCACCGGAGCAGAATATCTGTGCAGAGTCCAGGTGAAATGTTAATATGCGCAGAGTGATTAAAACAATAAAACCAAATCTTTAATTATCATTTTTGTATAGGTACAGGTATTTTAAGATATATAAATGTCATTACGCATGATGGAACTTAAGGTAATTATGTAAGCAATGTAAAGAGTAAACATGGAAAAGTTTTTTTTAAGTAAAAAAGACATGATCGCCGTGGCTCGATATAACCCGAGGCCCTTTTATTTCATGTAATAAAAGATGGCGCAAAAAGTAGAAAACCCAAAAAGGGTGCTAAATCGGCGATATTGTTAAATGTTAACTGCTTACATTCCGTTTGAATTGTCTATATCTAATCTATTAAAAAAAAAACTGCAAAACATAATTACGTCTTGCCACACACTGTTACCTGTGACCTACTGCCAGGTAAATGTCGCTGTACCAGCATTCGGTCAAAACCAGATCGAAGGCATAGCGAGTGTCGTTGAGAAACGCACGAGTCTCGTTCAGCTCCAGAGTCCGCGTGACCATCTTCATCATACCTTGCTTGACGTTGATCATATTGGTCACCCGATATGTATGGCGGATTTCCAGTGGATTGCGAATTCTCTGGATTTTCACTGTGCCCATGCAAAATAATCGTATCATAAATTTTATATCCTTTATTTAATAGATTTCGCTCGATTCCACTCGATAATAATATATTCACCCTCTATTCTTAACTGATTTTAATTCTAAATTTAGTATAGGTATTACACACCATACACGTCCTGACCACTATAGTGTATAGTAGAGTGGCATCAATGGCAATATATACAAATATATTGTATTATTACTTATTTATTAGCATTGGAAAATAATGGGAAGTACTATAAGTCCTGCATTGTAAAATATTATTTTTGAATATAAAAAATGTAAAAGCTGGATTGGTAAAAATCGAGTAATCACACATAATATCCATCCGTATATTATAGTATAATATTATTAATATTACATACCATCTGGAATGGGTACGTGTCGGTAATTGGTCGGCACATCTCCTTTTGGATAGAACGGGCTGACAACGGTCACGCGGTAACCGCGGTTCGCCAATTCCAAGAACAGCGGATTGAAACCAGAAAAATGACTGTAAACTGGCAACGGGAAGAACGCCAATATATCCGCGCCGGCAGCGCTTGGACGAACAACGCAGCTACCAGCTGAGATTGTCAAAATCGCGATGATTATTGAAACCTGCGATGGAAATCAGAAAAATAATAGGTACCTAAGTAAAAACATATAATAGAAAATTATCAACATGACAAAATAATTATTAATTAATAAATTATAGTTTATAATCTATTATATTTTTGATACGTCATGTACGCCTAGTAAAGATCTTAGATCAATTATATCAGGTGTGAGCGTATCGCATAACCTTTATGCGTTGATACGTCAACCTTTTCCAACAAGCGTGGTACATTAATAATTTGTAGTGATCTGTGGTGATCGACCACTATGTGTACAGTGAAAGTCTAGGATATTAGCTCGTATAATTACTATTATAAGAGCTTTATAATTATTTTAATTGTATTATATTATACATAGCAAAATATGTAAAAAAAAATAGCATGTTATTATACGCAAGTCTCCCCATTTGTGTGTGTGTGCACTTACTTGATAAGACATTTTTCGAAAAAGAAGTAAGGTGGTCGTTATTATAATACAACCACATGTATATAATAATTATAAATTGAAATATAATATTACATCGGTCAATATTTGAACACTCGTCGATATCTCAGTGATCCTCAAAAATAGACACAAAACCGTTGCTGTGAGCTCGCGTCGGAATGGAACGGCTCACTAAAAATAAGCCAATGATAATAATATCTTAAAAGTGAACTCGCACACCGTTATCTGAGAGTATTCGAACTGCACTTACGTAACGTACCTACACATATTTTACGAATATACAGCGTCGTTCAAACGGTCCTTAACGGTCTCAGGGCTCCGATGTATAATTTTGTCTACACAGAAATAAGCTCTACGGGAACACATAACGATCACGTTCTGTAAAATCAAACAAGTTTGATATTTTTTTTTTTTGTACCAAATGAAGTACTCCATAATGTTCTATACAGGCTCCATTGAACTCCGTTTTTCAATATTTTAATGTCAAACATTATAGTACTTATATACCTGTCTTTAAAAAAAAATACAATATCTAAAGATTTTTTTACAATTTATAATTATATAACCTATTTGAAATACAAAATCACAGTTCAACGCGGTTTGTAGGAAGTCTACTATTCTTTCAGATAAAAAAATAGTTATCAAAATCCGACAATTATTCTACAAGTCCGGAAAATTATTCCTGCAAAGAAATTTTGTTGATACAATACACCTATCAACGCCCCGCCCCCCCCCATATATACCAATGCATCGGGAAATATATTAGTGGAAAAGTATTATAACTAAGGTGGCAACTAAAATATAATTTTAAAACTTAATAGAATTGTGGAAAATGATACAAACAAAATATTTTTAAAAAACATACATTTACCGAGAAAACAACTTCTCTGTGATAAATGAATCACTCTGTATGGGTGAGTAGTATTATGCACGTGGGTGATTTTTTCTTCGATTTCAAACGTTATGTCTTTATGGCCAATGTGACGATAAACGTATAATAATTAATGGTCGCAGAAAAAAAATTCTGAACATTTTTTTTTAATTTTATTATCTCTGTAGTAACTAGATTTGTTTTTTTGAATATTATACATTTGCATTTTCGTGGTTTATGTTTTCACTTACTTTGGATAGAATTGGTAATACCGATGTTAGGATTTGTATTTCTAGTTAGATAATTATTATTAAATTCGAATTACGATGTTTGAACCGTTTACTGTGCGACTGCATGTGTTACAACTTACAGGTCGATTGTAAATAGGTACTAAATAGTATGTAATATATTGGTATAGTATATAATATATACTATAGTCTGCTGGTACTTACGATCTTGGAGTTGCAAAGGTTACAAATAGAGCTTTTTTCTGTCGTTTCAAACTTCCAAGTGCAAAATAAAATACCGAATAAAAATGAAAGGTTAGTAGGTACACTCGGTAAGGTATAGTAGGTATACACTTAGTAGGTATATACGAATCTTGACAATCATTATGGTTGCGTGCCCCTATCAGAATTAGGTTTTTAAAAATTAATTTATTTCAAAACTAATAAATGTGATCTAAACTTAAGATAATTTTACTATAAATAGATCGACATACAATTTTTAAAAAAGGTAATTATTTTGATTAATCAAAAATGAAGTCGATAATATTAATTTATACGTAAGTACCTATGTATGTTGCTGGTAAAAGAAAACGTCACGTAAAATTTTTTTATTTCACGATGAAAAAATCATTCAATACATATTTATTAGATAATATACGCACAGCAGTCGAATGTTGAATTCGATATACATAGATACAGAGTAATAAATGTCTATAAGATGACGTTGCACCGACATTTGTTGTCTCCGTCTTACAAGTACGTAACCAGTGTCGGCCTGGCACACCAAAGGCCCATGGTTCAGTTTTTAAGGGGCCCCCAAAAAATGTAGATGCCATTTTTAGCAATATGGATTATAATATATAAATGTACTTTTATTACAAAAAACTATGAAATTATTGAAGCATATGAAAACTAAAAAACCATAAATAAAATTATATTTTTATTATAGAATTTAAACTTTGAAGAAAAATCACAAATACCTAAGCCATAAGCATAACTTTATTTAAGTAAACTTCCAAAAGTAAATGTCTTATCTTCATCATTATTATATATATTATTTATATATATAAATAGACGTATACGTCGTATACAGTATTGTAGGTACATCATAGAATCGTACATATTTGTATATGCAAAATTTGCATGATCGCTGAATTATTCAATAACGGGGCCCCTGCAGGGTCGGGTAAGCGGGGCCCTCGTGCAGTAGTCCGAGCCATTGTTTTTAAGAAGCTAGAGATAAAACCTAACTTAACCTACAGTAGCACAATTATTCCAAAAAACTTCCTTCGACTTATTAGTTATTACAATTTTACTATTATAATAATTGTTACTTGACACTTGCACTAGTATGCACTACTCTCACACTATGGAAAATAGGCAAGCATCTGATATGATCCAATTTTAAGACTGCAATTTTCTTTACCTTGGACCCCCAAAAATATGGGGACCCCAAAAAAAACAACAAAAAAAACGGAGGGGCCCCGGCCCGCTTTCGCGGCCATGGCCAGGCCGACACTGTACGTAACATAGCAAATTATGAGAATACTGTAACTTTTATTAAATCGAAGCTCAACCATACAGATAAAGTGCTCTCTACTTCTAAACACAGAAATAATAATACCGTTAATAGCCTACGCATGCCCTGTATGGGCAGCTGTCTCAAAAACAAAAATTAAAAAAACTACACTTTTCAAAATAAATTTTTAAGAACAGCCCTTAATGCCCCGCGGTTCACGAGAAACAAACAACTACACAATGATACAGGCTTTCCTACCTATCTACTTGGATAACATAACAATTTAGAAATGTCCACGAAAAACTTCACAAAGCTGATGGAGCACTCCACTACAATATTGGCAGAAGATCCGCCAATCTAAGACTAAAACCTCGGCTACCACAAGGATATCCTACTAGAACCCGAAGAACATTTCAAACTTAGATTATGACCTAGACTATTATAAGCTAACCAAAATTAAAAAGCAGGTAAGTGGATGTCACTCTGCTGTACAGTAGATTGCAAGGGGGTCATTGTATAATGGATTGTATTAGACTAGAATATTCAATGATATAATATCATTGTATATAAGAAAAACGATTCTGAGCGTAGACGGTTTGTCAGTCTGGATATTTTATATTGATATTATTTATTTTATCATGTAAGTTGAATTAATATTATAATATTATAATTTTTTATTCGTTTCTATGCTGATAAACAAAGCGTTTGAAATTAAAATCCCATTTTTAGCGTTTTTTCGTAATTTTTCGGTGGTTTATCCCGTGGCATTAAATAATTATTGAGAAAATCGGAAAATGACCTCTTCAAAATACCATCTTGATCCAATTTTCTAAAAGATAAGTTACTGTATGTTGAAATCGAAGCACCTCTTCTAGTAGACATTTTGTATACAGGATATATATAAAAAAAAAAAATAATAATAATAATAAACACCATTGTAAAACCAATAGCTCAATAACTTTCTCGCTCCACTCGGGATCTAAAATTAATGTAAACTTTGTCATAAACATATTGTAAACATACGAATCGTAAATTGTATCTAACATTGTAAAAATACTTGGTGTAGGCCTACTGACACAATTAAATTAATACATTTAAAAAAAAAAATAGAAAATTGTACGCTCAGCAGAACACGTGTAGCTCCGTTTAAAAATTAGAGTGAATTGATCTCTTATAAAATTTATAGGTAAGATTATTATCTTTTCATCAGCGTTTTTATTATAATATTTTAATTGTAAAGCGAGTTATGAGTATTTTAGGATGTTCAAACAATTTCTAATTTTAAAATACTCTTAACTAAGCCCACGGGGTTGCCTAGACAATAATCCTTGCCTTTAAAATTTTCTAAAAAGTCAATTCACTCTAATTTTTTAACTAGCTACACGTGTTCTGCTGAGAGTACAATTTTCGATGTTACGCACTTGTAAGACGGAGACAACAAACGTCAATGTAATGTTCTCTTATGGATATTTATTATTAGTTTCTTAGATCTATATGGTATATTATTATTATATAGTTGGACCATTTTTATGAGAAATTGTTCAGATGAATTATGACATTTTCAGTTTATACACGTAAATTATTATGTGCGAGGTTTCCACGTTGAATATGGTACCACTTTAGGTAATTAACACTGGAGCGGGTTGTTATATAGAATCCATTTGGTGAAAGGTTGGATCATGTTTTTTTTTCTTAATGAGACAAAGCAAAAGTTTACTCAGCAGGGTTCTCAACATGATAATTACACCCATTGAGAGAGATTTCTGGTAGACAATATTATTGACCAAACACTAACAAAAAAATAGCAGCACTATTTTACCATAGGTAGTAAACAAGAAGAGTTATGATGTTGTGCGTCTTCTAAAAACTAACATTTTCATGTCTAGAGGTCATTTTCATAAAAATAACCCTCTCTTTGTTAGTTTGATAATTGGATTCAGTAAGAAAAGCGATAAAAAGTGATGAATGATAGTTTGAAATCAATACTAGAACAACTGTAATACAGTAAATATGGAATGGAAATCGAGTACATAGTTCATAGGTACTACATAGTCATATCTATGTGCATTACCGCTAAACACTTGTTTACAACTACTGTTGTATACAAAACTTATTAATTATTATTAACTATCACATTATTAAATAAATACATAAAAACTATGAATATTACAAAATATTCCAAAGTAAAAAACAAGTGGCTTAAAAAAAAACAACAATTTTTGTTTTATTATTGTTCTTCAATATTATATACAAACATATAATGTCATCATAACTTACAATCAACAGTTTGTGCATTAAATTTTGGCAAACAAAAATAATTATAATATATTATATTATAATAATATTGATGAAATTAAAAAAAAAAAAAAAAATGTTTTACACAAAATTGAACATACACAACCTTAGTTTTAATAAGAGTACGGTGATGACAAATCATCCACCAGAGACCCATTCACTCACATTATTCGTGTATTTATATTTTATATGTATACATATTAAATAAATATAATAATTTAATATTAATTATCTGGTGTCCGTTAGGTGTTGGTTTGATACAATAACAATAGAATCTTATTATATAAGGCATCGATATGATAATCGTAAATATTGGACCATCACTATTGAATATTACGAGTACACTAGTAATAATTTTTTATTTACTAATTATTATTAGACATTTGGATAATGTTTATATTATACATGTACTGTCTATAGTATTATACGTATAAATATTTTAGGTTTTAATAATATTAATAATATTGTACAAAACTGCACAGGATTTATAAACAATAATAAGAATTATTATAATAAAAGAAAAGTTATAAAATAGAAATTAGTCTAAATAAACATTTGACTAGACTCTTAAAAAAAGAAGAACCTGGAGATGTTTTTTTGGAACTTGTATGTAATCGTTGTCTACATAGAGATTTATTTTTTGAAAATCGTTGTTCTCACAGAAAAAAATATAATAATACATAAATATATATATCCTCTAGAAAGCTCTAAAGTTTAAAGTCAATCTCACGTGATGATAATATTTAATCGATGTTGTTTTAAATGTAAAAACAAATAGTTGTTACTTTTTTTCGATTATGTTTAAAAACTACTTAGATAAAAATTTAAAAGATAATGTAAAATAGGAATGTCGTCTTGATTATAATAATATAACAATAATTATAATAATATTCAATCTGCTTGGGGACATGGTCAGACTTAAATTGTCAATGTGCCGAACACAATTGTACTAAACTGTCACAGCTGACGAGTTAAGTAGAATAGACATTTTATATTTTTCATTTAATTTGTTTATTGTGACACACTCTGTCAACTAACTGGCCTCCTTAGTCTGTTCTTTTTGATAGGCTATGGGTGACTGTATGGCTTTCAGGAAGTCCTGTTGCGTCTGGAGTATTTGCCTGAGGTTCTGCAACCATTCAGAACGCGATTCCACACTGTGCGCATGGCACACAAACCACAGCGGTGGCCTCTTGGGGTCAGTGGATTTGATGATGAAAGATCCATCGGACAAGTCATCAGACGAGTTACTGCTGGACGAACCGTGCCTCTCATCTAGTGTCATTTTGTTCACCTGAAACATGTTGAAATAGGTTAAATCTACAGCCAAATGATTAATGAAAATTTGATTATCTATCAGCCATCAGGATATGGACATTTTTTTTTTATATACTAACTACACGAAACATGACAACAATTCATTACTTTTGAAATGAAATGAAAGATAAAATTTAATATTGAGTAATTTTGGCCATCCACTATACATATTCAATTTAAACATTGTTTTACAGCATAATTATTATAATTATTATTATTATTTTATTATACTGTTGACAGCACATTGACATGACCTCCCAATAAAATATCACTGATATTTTTTTCAATCACTTAAAGTGTTGACTTAATACATTAAAAATAAGTGTGTTTACTTTTGTAAGTATAATAAAAATGTATAAATTATAATCATAAAAATTAGTTTGTATAAATTGTAAAATATTAAATGGAAATTAGAAAGTACCTAATTCATAATTAATTATATAATTACAAATTAATATATAACTAACCTAACCTAACTGTTTTATGAAAATAAATTTATTGTAATAAAATAATACAATCTAATGTTTTTTTTATTTGTTTTTATATGAAAATTAACAAAATATAAGAGTTCCAAATCTATTCTTGTAACACAGAACATTAAAATAATTAATTTTAGGTATCTAAATCGAGAAAAAACATTATACGAAACATCAGATTTGAGCTTTATTTCATGAAAAAGTGTCCATTTGAAGAATTTTTATAATATTCTACAAAGTGTAAAACAAATAGATTCCATTTCATGAAATAGCACTTAACTAATTTGTAAAAAGGTAAATGTCTTAAATTTTCTGTAAGTAAAAAAATATCGTAAACAATTGTGTACCTGTATGTGCGCTTTGTAAACATACACTGGACTGCTGAACTGCGCCTTCTTGCGCATTTCTTCGCTGAGTATTATACTCTGCTCAAATAGGAATACGTGCAGGTCCTTGTGCGGTGGTACTCTGTTCGGGTTGAGGCTGGGACCCTCGGTGCACGTCAACATTCCGTGTAACAGCAGCTTGCCCTGGGCGGTGATTTTGCCCTAAAACGAAGCAGTTAATAGCAGGTTAATATACAGCAGTCTTATCACAGTATTGTATCGATTGCATTATGGTATAAGGCGTAAATCCTCAATTATAAGGATGGAAAAATAAGGACAGAATAACATATAAGAATTGTGCGTAACTTATATTTTTCAAAAAAGTTGATTTATCGAGAATGTATATTATTATGATAATGAGGCTAAATTTTAGTAAGTATCAAACCCTGAGATTTGTGTCAAAGAAAATGGTTAATTATTATTTTTTGCCATTATAATTTTTTAAGTTTTTACATTTTTATATAACACACTTTTAATTTATGCAAATTTCAAAAAAAAAAACACAGTTATGACTTTGTTAGGTAGGTAAAAAAAAATCTATCAAGAAACACATACATTTGCCAAGAATGTAATTATATATTGATAAAAGAATCACGCTATATAAGGACCAGGGAGTTACCAGGTCTATGGGGGTATACAATATATAGTGTACTCACGTCAAAACCTTGCAACCGACCGACGTCCATCATGTCGTTGGCTGCTTTGGGCACTACTTGCATGACGTGCATAGCTTGTCGAAGTGCTTCCATCTCGTCTGCCAATCTAGCCCGCTCCGTGTACTTGAACATGTCCCGCAACAGCAGCTGGTATTTCATAATCCTCTGCACAGGCTTGATGAGGATGTCACTTAGCTGGAGCTTGTGGCCTAGGAACTGACGCATTTCCTACAGGAATATACAAAACTGTGGTTAGATCATATTATAGTGTTATATTATATGGTGGATCGTACCACAGACATTGGTACATGGTTATAAATTAAAGCATATTATGATTTATACTATTAACATTTTTGGATACATTACCTAGTGACAGTATTATTACAATCAGTTAAAATATTAATAAATATTTGGTACAATAAACACCTTAGTCATGTCATACGCCCTTGACATAATTAATATCAGAAAAAACCGTAACTCAGTAATCCCTTATTACCAGCAAAAAAAAAAAAAAATATGCAAGGTAAAACAATTTTAATTAAAGAATATTATATCTGTCAGGGTTTATTCCCATGTAGATATTGGAAAGACTTAGAATCACGGACGTGTCTTTTGAATTGCAAGGAAATAGTTATAATTATACTTATATATACGTATTAATAATAGTAACAAATGGTGTAACGAAAGAGCGTCTTACAAATATTTTAGTTAGACCCCGGCCAAATGCATATTCATGTCATAACAGTTTTGTTTATGTCAAATTATTATTTTAGATATTATTACTTATTATACTAGGTATAGAAAACCGTAGTACCTATAGCTTGAATTCGTTTACGAGACAAGTAGACAACAAATATTGTTATAGATATGATTATTTCAAAAAATTTTAGTTTTTTTTTAAATTTAAAATCGAACTAGTCCAAAGATCATCCCAAATAGATTTCATTATTTGGGATATCAAAAAAATATTGAATGGAAAATGTTTTTTTGCACACTGCTGCAGCGTGTAATTCCCATGACCATCCTACAAGGTATAGCCGTTTTAGACCAAAAACGTACCCTTCCCTTTTCGGCCGATTCACTTTTCGATCAAATTTAAAAAATACGTCGATTCCCTTTTCGACCAAAATCGTACCCTTCCCTTTTCGACCAAAACAAAAAGTTTTGTAATATGATATGTAAAAACATACCAAATGATGATAACATACCAAAATATTTAAATATATTTCAATTTACTACACACATAGTCTTTTACTGCTTTCAGTGATTTAAAATAATTATAAAAATTACCTCACTAATTCACTTACAGGGTAAGTGATATATAAAAGTGGTAAGGGGGGATTTTGTGTGTATAACATAATAATATACAATTTTTGTCATTAATTATTAAGTATATAATAATACCTAATATAATATAGTTTTGAAAATTATACAATACAAAAAGTTTAATATAGCCATATGTATTATATTTTATGTTATAGGTACATATTGAACATTATTAAAACAACATTTTATGAAACTTATACTTTAAATAATTTTAAAAATTATAATTTCCATAATTTTACAAAAATTATAATATACTTATCAGTTTATTATTTTATATATTATACATATTACTATTGTACTTAATGATTATTGACAAAAACTTTAAATTATTATAATATTATAAATATTTATTTATATATTTTACACATTTTTATACAACTTATACTTTTAAATAATTTTCTATAAGTATAACCCTAAACTCTAAAGGTATATAAATAGTAATTATTATCAATAACATTTTGCTATTATATAACAAACAACTATATACCTATTAGTTTATTTCTTAATATTTATATTATACGCATTACTATTAGACTTAATAATTATTCACAAAAATTGTATATTATTATGTTATTCTTTTTATAAAATATTATACACAGTGTGACATATTAATTATTAACACAAAACTAATGTTAATAATATATAGGTATTCTTATGTTTAAAATTTTTTTTATATTTTATTTTACAACATTTTATGCAACTTATACTTAAAATAGTTTTTAAAATTATAATTGCTATAATTTTACAGAAATTATATACGAATTATTTTATTTATTTTACATATTATATTACAAAACTTTTTGTTTTGGTCGAAAAGGGAATCGACGTATATTTTAAATTTGGTCGAAAAGTGAATCGGCCGAAAAGGGAAGGTACGATTTTGGTCGAAAAGGGAATCGACCTTTTTTAAATTTGGTCGAAAAGTGAATTGGCCGAAAAGGGAAGGGTACGTTTTTGGTCGAAAACGGTCTCGCCCTCCCTACAATATACGGGGACCCCATGTACCTATTAACCTAAGGCACGAAAACCGGGCGTGAGACGAGACGGTTAGGGCAAGAGAAAACCATATAGGCACCAAAAATTAACATACCTCTCTAGCGTATATAAATACGTTAATTTATTTATGAAATATGTTACCTCGAAATAGTCATTGTGATCAGAGACGAGGTATTCGGAAACTGGCTTGTTCTGACAGTAAACCACGTACATCAAAAGCTTGCGTTCGTATTTTTTGAACAGCTTGCCGAGCTCGTGCGGTCGGGTGAGACATCGCTCAACGGCCGCCAAGAAAACGCTGTAAAAAAAAAAAATACGTAAAATTAAATAGGTATTGCAAATACCAAAAAAGTGAAATCCACTTATGTATAATCGGCCTCAATAGATTATGCGCTAAAAAAAACATAATCGCACTTCCGGAATTATATATTCAAAAATTATAAATTATAAAATTAATAATTAAAGACATTTTAATAATACATACTATTATTGGCATCTTAATAATTATCCGTTGAATTTAAAATTATATGGTAGGGTCGGTCGTTTTTTGTATATTATAGTAGACGTATACGTGTAAGAGACGGAAATCAATAAGAATACGACATAAAACACAATTTAACTAATATGACTGAT
>NW_021778559.1:0-2503 GCF_005508785.2 Acyrthosiphon pisum | reverse complement strand
TCCTGGAAACCCACCCCAGACGTTAAAACGCAAATGGTGTCGTGACCTACTTGTTCGCCCCCCTCCCTTCAACTAATTCAATGACTGAGCACCAGTTGTTTAACTAATTACTCAAAAAAAATAAAAAAAAAAAAAAAATTTAAAAAAAAAATCAATCAGTTGAGTGTCATTAGTGGATGACTTCTCACGTCGAGTGTGTCATGTTGTAAATTACTCTAACCATATAAACTTATTGTGCCCCTAAGGTATAGATTGTTTATCTCAAATAAAGAAAAAAAAAAAAAAAAAATTTTAAATTTGATAAATTTTGTCAAAATTCGATCTTTAAATGCTTATAAAAAAAAAATTGTGCCTATGTATTTTTAATATATTTCAACTGCTATTGTAAATTGTAATAATATATCAGGAGCCTTGTATTACATTTTTACACTTTTTGGCCCAACAGACAAAACTTTATACAAATAAAATAAAAAATAAAAAAACCAATATCATTGTAAAATAAATACATTCATCGCTCCGCTCAGAATCTAAAACGG
The DNA here is from genome assembly GCF_005508785.2 of Acyrthosiphon pisum. Lineage (NCBI taxonomy): Eukaryota > Metazoa > Arthropoda > Insecta > Hemiptera > Aphididae > Acyrthosiphon > Acyrthosiphon pisum. The sequence continues at coordinate 1,967 of NW_021778559.1, read as the reverse complement.
GCGAGACCGTTTTCGACCAAAAACGTACTCTTCCCTTTTCGGCCGATTTACTTTTCAAAGTATATAATTTTTGTAAAATATAATACCTACCTATATATTAACATTATTTCTATGTTAATATGTCATAATAATATACAATTTTTGTCATTAATTATTAAGTATATAATAATACCTAATATAATATAGTTTTGAAAATTATACAATAAAAAAAGTTTAATATAGCCATATAGGTATTATATTTTATGTTATAGGTACATATTGTCATATTGAAAATTATTAAAACCTATTTATATAATTGTTGTCATTAATTATTTGATCGCTGATCGTCGAATGTGATGGTTACTACCATAATATATAGTTATATTAGTATAATAATATGTAGACATGTAGTATGTACCTGCAAGACTGATTGTTATACGTATTGGTATACGACAGATACCTACAGTATATAATTTATTAAAATAGCTAGGCGTTTTTATTACTTAATAGTAAATATATCACTAAAATATTATTAGGTATGATTTTGGTTTCAAACAATTATTTCAAACAAATGTAATGAAAAGCGCTAACAAACCTCAGACGACGACAGAACACAATTATATTGACCTTATATCATTTTTTTATATAATATATCTTATATTTTGAATAATATTTGCCATTATTTTACAACAATAATTATATACCTATATATTAGTTTATTTATTAATATTACTAGGTGTCCCGCGTATTAGGTAGTTTGTTTTTTGCATTTCCGTAGGCCGTGTATTATTGTTATTATGAATTAGAAAATTTTTTTTTTATTTGTAGTTTATTAGTGGTTTCGGAGATCATAGCGTATAGTAAACTATTGAGTATGTCAAATTAATATTCTTATAATGTCACTAATAATAACCCACAGGATTAAGGATAGAACATAGTCTACAATGAATGAGTAAATTACAAAGTTCTTTATTGATATCATAAACAAATATAATTTTATAAATTATATACATTTTAAACAATTTTTAATAATTTAAATTTAACTAAGAACTAATTGCTGCACAATATTTTTGGTTAACCTGTCTTTTGCTAATATAAATAGATTTGATGGCTTCCCCACACGTGAGCATGCAACATATAGATTTGGAGAAACTTTGGGTCATTATTAGGCATCGCATTAAATTTCCGTGTCTTGAGCAAAAACAATTTTGAATCATATGCTTCATTGCGGAATTTTAAGGCCTGACAATATTGACATACTTTGTCCATTGCACCGATTGCAATATTAGAATGCGCAGAGTAATTTATGTCAGGAGCATATTCGAATGCAAAACGAAAAAATGATACATGGGTTAATATGCGGTTGGGTTGCTGACTCGCTCGATCTCGGGCTCTATTCACGCACCACTCTTGTTCTCAAATTGTTTCATCACGCTGCTCTCTAGATTCTTGTACACGACTCTGTGCTGCCCTGATTCTTTGAGCTGCGTTTCTTGCAACAATTTCTTCAGCCGATTCGTGATGTCTTACAACACGTTTGCATTGTGCCTCATTGCTATACGCATTGTTGAGTTCAGACTTTTTTGGCGGCATTTTACTAAAAACAAATGTGAATAATAAAATGTATTCTTACGCGTTTTTAATAAAAAAAAATATCCAACTCCAAAGGCGCCGGAGATTATGTCTGTTTATAGTTTATATAAAACAAAAATTTCGATCTGAAATCATAAAATTCCCGTTTTAGCACCTACCATGGTTGCTCCTCTCACGATGAAAACTATCCTATCTTTAGGATCCTAAGTTAGTATCCTAAGTTGGACCAAATTACACACGGTGGAAAAAATTTCATCATGATCGGTCCATTAGTTTTGGAGTTCATTCCGGACAAACATTGTGACACGAGATTTTTATATATAAGATATTATACACATTACTATTAAACTTAATAATTAATGACAAAAATTGTATATTATTATGTTATTCTTTTT
>NW_021778558.1:0-1357 GCF_005508785.2 Acyrthosiphon pisum | reverse complement strand
TAAGTATATTTGATGATATTATTGTAAATAAAATAAATCATATATAACTAGAGATGTTAAAATACGGTATTTTATTTTTGTTTTGTATAATACCGTATTATACAAGTATTATACCAGTATTATACCGTATAGAACCTTGCAGTACCTTAAATTATAGGAAATTTAACATAAGTTATAACCACATTGTTAATTATTATGAAATATGAATTATTTTAAAATGGATTAATCGAAAAAATGGGTAAAAGTCAGAAAAAAATTAAAAAACACATAATACAAGAAATATTTTAGAACTAATTCACCAAATTAATATTTAATCATGCTACCATAATGTAGGTACCATATGTCCATACACCTAGTGACTAGAAATAACTTAAATTTAAAATATTTTAATTACAATTCACATTTCATAGTAAATTATATTCTTAAAATATCAAATAAACTTCAAAAAAAATTAGGATTTGAGTAATCTTATTATCTGCCAACTAGCATATAAATATATCTACTAACTTTTTGGTTCCACACTTTTTTCTTCTTGTATGTACTAAGTACTTATATCTAATGTAAGAAATTTAGTAAAAAAAAATTATATGAACTAAATTATTTAATCTTTAAAAAGTTTAAGTAAACATAGGTATTAGGGTATCTGTTTATTTATTTTTAATTTTTAATTAGAAATAAATAGATAATTATACTTAATACCTATATAGTTATATACTATTTCATTGTACCTAAATGTACAATAATATAATAGTACAATAAATTGATTTAAGTAATTTTTAACACCTGAATGCTAAATAAACATGATAACAATTATATTTTATATTTTTAATTTTTATATTAATACTAATACTGTATTTCATTAGAAATCCATTCTATAGGTACTACTATACTAGTGTACTACTTAAAAATTAAAATTTGAGTTACTAAAATTGTATATATTATATAAAATGGCATTAAGCCAATAAGTTGATTGCAGTATACAGGTATACAGTATACTTATTAATAATAATAACAATAATAAATGATAATAGTTTTTATCTTTACTTGTGGTAATAACTAAAAATAACACATTATTTTTTTTTTTTTTTTTACCGTCTGTATAAAATTATTTTATACCATGTGTATAATACCTCGTATAATACAGTATTATACCACTGTATAATACAAACTCACATCTCTATGAATACATAACTGGTACAGTAGGGCACACCACACGAATCGCGAAAAATGATAGTAAGAATAGGGACTACAATTTGGATGGTACTACGGATGGAAAATCGATGGATTATCCTAGTACTACAGAAATTGAGAGTACAGAAGTATACGAGAGTTCCACACAAGTCACAAAAGTGCGAGT
>NW_021778557.1:0-666 GCF_005508785.2 Acyrthosiphon pisum | reverse complement strand
TTGATATTTGAAAAACCCATAAAAAAACCCGGGCTGCTTTTCTGGGTTAAACCCACTAACTTTTTTTGAAAAAACCCATAAAACCCGGGTTACTTTTCTGGATAAAATAGAAGTTCACTCTTATTTTTTTTTTATTTTTTTTAACTTGTGTTAATTTTCAGAAAAAATTACATTATAGGTATTATTTATTTTTCTAATTAAAATATTAAATTGATTTGAAAAAAACTAAATAATTATTTTAATTAATAAGGTAGGTACAATTTTAGTAACAAATAAAAATCTAACAACAAAACAAAAAACTTAATAATGCCACAAACATAGTAACGTCAATAAAAATTAACAATTGGGAAAAGTTCTGAATGTTTATATCTTATATTATTATCATATAGTTTTGGCGGGGCCAGTATAGAGATAAGTGATAACGCGATAAGGGAAAAAACAAAAAACGCATGGAAAATATACATGGAAAAAAATTCCGATTTTTATTTTTTTCGGATGGGTTTTTTCAGAAAAACCCCAATAAAACCGCCCATTAATATTTTACAATAAAACCCACAGGGTTTTTGGATGGGTTTTTTCTGAAAAAACCCAATAAAACCACCCATTATTACTTTTACATTAAAACCCATCGGGTTTTTGGGTTTTTTGGGGTTTTATTTGATAAAA
>NW_021778556.1:0-778 GCF_005508785.2 Acyrthosiphon pisum | reverse complement strand
AAATTGATCTTTAAATGCTTATAAAAAAAAATTGTGCCTATGTATTTTTAATAATTTTCAACTGATATTGTAACAATATATCAGGAGCTTTGTATTAAATTTATACACTTTTTGGCCCAACAGATAAAACTTTATTGATATTTATAGAAAAAAAAAAACTAAAAAAATTGAAAACTTACAATGTCCGTAAACAGCTCAAAAAGAGTCAAATTATTTTAAAAATTTTATCGTATATATAAAATGCTAATATTAACATTCAGTGAAATTTTCAAGTTTCTACAGTCACTCGTTTTTTAATTACAACAAAATAAGAAAATCGTTACGTAAGAAATCGGGTGAATATCAAATGTTGTAAAAATATGAATTTCAAACGCCCATAAAAATTTAATTTGAGTTTCTTATAGATATTTTTTGTTTGATAAAGGTAGATAATATTATAAGGAATCTTGTATTACATTTTCATATCTTAGATTTAAAAAGAAAAATTTTTATGAATTTATAACTCGAAATAATTTGCAAATTTTCGTGATTTTTCCATATTTTGTCATTTTTTGAACTTTAAATGCTTATAAAAAAAAACTGTGACTAACGATTTTTAATATTTTTCATCTGCCTTTGAAACAATATACTAGGAGCCTTCTATTAAATTTTCAAGCTTTTTTATCCAACAAATAAAATTTTATTGATATTTTTAGAAAAAAAACTAAAAAAAAAAGGCGGGTAAGTCGTGGATGTCGCTCTGCTGTACAGTAGGTTACAAGTGGGTTACTGTAATGGA
>NW_021778555.1:3133-4088 GCF_005508785.2 Acyrthosiphon pisum | reverse complement strand
AATACGAGATAAAGTGAACGTGTCGTGTCATATTGTTTTCAGTTGAAGTTCACAGAAACAGTTATCACAAATAGGAAAACAGGCTTTAATTTTACCCTTAGATCATTATACTGTGGATGAATCTATAGCATATTATACCAAATTTTAATACAAAAAAACTTTGCCAATATCAATGACAAGTCGTCGAATTAGGTATTCCATATGCACATGCGTGACGCAACTTCTTGCATATTAATTATCCACTGCAGATAATTAATTATCAAATCAGCATAGGTATTATGTTTAAATATAATATTATATTGAAAAAATAGTATAATGCCTACTATAATAATATATTACTTACCTACTATAGTCTATAATAATATAATAATATAATATTACTATAATAATATAAGTAGTATATATTTGTATATTCACAGCCAGCTTTTCCACGGTAATTTTTTTTTTTCAAGGGGGAATGTCCCGCTTGGAGACTTTTGTTTTACCGTGTAACACATTTCACACTGATTGTCTACCAAATTCTACCTCGTAAAAATATTTAGCATGATCAAATTTTTTTAGGAAATCTTAAAACTGAAATAATTATTTCAAGTAAAAACACAAATTATTAAATAATAGTTTTTTTATTGTTATAAATTAATTCTTAATTATATTTACACAAGTTTTCTTACTTTTCTAGTAAAAGGTACATATTCTACAATACGACCATGAATTAATAAACAGTAAGCAGTCACACCTGCAAGCGATTCTGAAGCTTCAATTTCCAATTGAACATCTACTGCTGAGGCAGTGGCTGAATCGTTCTGTTTCGAAGTATCGATGACTATAATTGGTACGTTTGCCAGAAAAGTAGAAGGGCTCAATGTCGGGTTATGAATATTTTTTTCATAGTACGATTCTTGAAACGATGTATACCTATTATATAATAAGGTAAAACTATTTTTAGAAAAATCTA
>NW_021778555.1:0-871 GCF_005508785.2 Acyrthosiphon pisum | reverse complement strand
GTGAGAAGCGAGTATGTTCTATGAAACAATTATCGGCGATTTCAAAACTATGCAGAATTATTCCACACCAATGACATAGAACTGCATCGTCGAGATTGATATAATAAAATCCACATTCGGCTAATTTGTACTTATTTTGACCGGTGTTTGATGGAAACGACTTAAAAGTTCGTAACCTAGATACAAATGTAGAGAATTCTGGATACGCTGGTGTTGAATTGAATCGTATTTGGTCGACCAATGACTGGACATCGTTTGTACATTTTTGGAAATTCATTTTTAAAAAAATTAAAGAATAACTTGGAAAAAAACAATTTAATGAGATGATGAGAGAATTGATGAACGAAACACGACTTCACCGGACAGCTAATCGATAGTGACTGAATATAATAAAAAAAATAATCAACTTTGAAAATTAAAAAAAAAAATAATTGTAAATTTATTTATCAAATTTAGATAAAAAAACAGTGTAACCAACATGAGTAGAAATGAAATACTGTAAATATTTTTACGAGGTAGAATTTGGTAGACAATCAGTGTGAAATGTGTTACACGGTAAAACAAAAGTCTCCAAGCGGGACATTCCCCCTTGAAAAAAAAAATTACCGTGGAAAAGCTGGCTGTGAACATACAAATATATACTACTAATATAATTACCCACAAATTACGATGTAAATAATTTAGTGATAGTAACTTATGGATAATTTTTCGAAGAGTTGCATCGCGCATGTGCACATCGATCACCTAATTCGGAGACTCGTCGCTAATATCGGCAAAAATATAATACTCTGTGACTCCATCCATAGTATATGAACAAAGATTTTACCGTACCTTAATGATTTTTTCCGAACACAGCAGGCTGACGTTTGCT
>NW_021778554.1:0-702 GCF_005508785.2 Acyrthosiphon pisum | reverse complement strand
CTTAAGAACTGGAGTCAAATCTATAACTCTTAAACCGTTGCGCCGTCCCGAACGCGATTAAACTTACCTACGGTATAGTCGACTCGACTCGAGCTAGGATATTTTATTATATAATTAATATTTATACATTTATTCATTATATAATATATATTATACGTGTACCTACCTACCTACAGACCAATATCCTACAGTGGCTATATCGTGTATATTTATGCCAAATAAAATATATAAATACCGATAAAAGGAAGGGTGACCGAGTAGGCATAAGGACAAAAGGCAGTGAAATATAATATTATTATAATAACGAAGTTACATGTAAATAAAAAAAATCGAACTTTTCGACGACTGTATTTAGGGCCTGTATATAGTAATACCTACGCGACGTAAAGTGGTAAAAATCTACTTTTGTAAAAATGTATTGATAAACACGCGCACGGCGGCACTCGGTTTGCACGTCACGTCCGCCGCAGCGCGCCGGAAACAAAGTAGGGCCGCGCGCGGCCTGTAAATTTAGCGGGGAACGCGAATAAGGTCCGAACGGGAACGCAGAAAGTACTCAAAGCTGGTAAAGACGAAAAATCTGAATTAAACTGAAATAAACTGAATTAGATATTAATAGATCAATAAATAAACAATTCAATAAATAATAATAAAAAAAATTACAAATTTCTCGGTAAATATACCTTTTTTTTTTCTGATAAT
>NW_021778553.1:0-1193 GCF_005508785.2 Acyrthosiphon pisum | reverse complement strand
TGTGATAAGATCAGTCAGCTACCTACTGCCTGCCTATAAGGAATATCTTCACTCGATATATTAATACCTTCTTCTTGTTCCATTGTATGTGATTTGTCTATCGGAATTTAAAGTTCCTTGGCGTGCAGCGTATTAAATTTATTAACTATACTATACTTACATAATTTGTCTGATGTACAAATAATGACCCATTTTCCATTATGTTTACCTGCATACCTAGAAAATATTTTATATTTCCCTTTTTAATCTCAAACTCCTTTTCCAAGTTCGTTAAAAGTTGCTCTATTATATTTTCATTATCTGCCACGATTACCATCGTCAACAAATATTGCAAGAATAATTTGGCTGTTATCAGCTTTCAATACGCATGCATCCGCTTCAGTATATTGTAAAGCAAATGCATTTAAAAAGTTCTTAAAGCGTATATTCCAACATCTTGGACTTTGTTTTAAGCCATACAAACTTCGCTGAAGCTTACATACTTTATTCGATCCATATTCGTAACCTGGTGGTTGTACCATGTATATTTCTTCCTGTAGTTCTCTGTACAGAAAAGCTGTCTTTATGTCGAATTGTCGTAATATTAATTTTTCCACAGCTGCTACTGCGAATATCGCCCTTATTGATTCGTATCTGGCGAAAATGTTTCACTGTTATCTATACCGTACTTCTGTGAACAACCTTGATGAACAATCTGGCCTTAAATTTATCGATATTACCGTCAGTTTTATTTTTGGTTTTGAATACCCATGCATTACGTAATGCAACCTTGCCCTGAGGCAAATTAACTAGTAACCAGGTGTTGTTTTCGTGTAATGACGTTATTTCATCGTGCAAAGCGTTCTCCCATTCGTTTTTATGTGGGCCAGCAATCGCTTCGTCATGATTCAGTGGCTGGTCGCAATTAGCGATGAATGATGACACATTATACCTGATCGGCTTCTCAAGTGTATTCCTGTCACATAGAACTATAACATTTCTGTTATCGATTGTTGTTTGTTCATCCTTCTGGTGAAGGCCTGCTGAAATCATCTGAGTCTCTGTAAACTCTAATGTGTCTGACATTATATTTTCATATTTATTACATTTGTCTTCGAATATAATGTCTCTGCACACGATAACCCTTCTGCTATTCGATAGCCAACAAATATTCCTTTTTCACTTTTTGGATCCCATTTCTGACGTTTTGATTT
>NW_021778552.1:0-871 GCF_005508785.2 Acyrthosiphon pisum | reverse complement strand
TAAAAATTGGATTTCAAACGATTTATAAAAATTAAATTTGACTTTCTTATAGATATTTTTTGTTTGATAAAGGTAGATAATCTTATAAGGAATCTTGTATTACATTTTCATATCTTAGATTTAAAAAGAAAATTTTTATGAATTTCTAACTCAAAATAATTTGCAAATTTTAGTGATTTTTCCATATTTTGTAATTTTTTGAACTTTAAATGCTTATAAAAAAAAACTGTGACTAACGATTTTTAATATTTTTCATCTGCCTTTGAAACAATATACTAGGAGCTTTCTATTAAATTTTCAAGCTTTTTTATCCAACAAATACAATTTTATTGATATTTTTAGAAAAAAAACTAAAAAAAAATGGAAAATGAAAATGTCCGTAAAGAGCTCAAAATAAATCAAAATATTTTCAAAATTTTACCGTGTATAGAAAATGCAAATATAAACAATCTGTGAAAATTTCATATATCTACTGTCATTTGTTTTAGAGTTACACCAAAAACCAAAATCGATTTTGTTAAAAATCGATTTTGCGTAAAAATTCCCGTTTTTCCTTAATTTTTCTTTTGTTTTTCACGTCGCTTTTGAAAACTACTGGGAAATTTTTACTTTTGACCCCCCAAAGTACCAACTAGATTCACTTTCCAATCATAAAAGTTACTGTTGAAGAAAATCGAAGCAGTTTTACTGTCCTAAAAGGTGATGACAGACACAAAAAAAAATAAAAAAATAAATAAAAAAATAAAAAAAAAAAATAAAAAAAAAAACACACATCATTGTAAAATCAATACATTCATCGTTCCACTCAGAATCAAAAAACACATTAATTAAACTCTTAGATAACTTTATTGCAAATAATATTAGTAAAACA
>NW_021778551.1:0-1173 GCF_005508785.2 Acyrthosiphon pisum | reverse complement strand
AATAAACGATGGCGGCGTCGCGGAAGTAATGCGCAAGCAATTCCCGCGGCGCCGTCGGTTCCAAACTGAAAAAAAAAAAAAAAAAAAAAAAAAAAAAAAAGGTACCTAAAAAATATTATCCCTGTTTTTGTGTTAACTTACAAGAATTACCTATATACCTTGTATTAAATCATCAAACTTTTTTACTCACAAATAAAATGTTATTATGTTAAATACCTATTTATTAATAGCTCAAAAGTTATGTTAAAAATTTTATTTTTTCTTCTAATATTCATTTTTGGTGAAAATTAAGTCTACAATTATTTATTTTTATATAAAAAGTAAAAATATATTTAAAAACAATCATTTTAAAACTAATACTCGCTCCAACGAGATTCTCATTTATCTATTGCTTATAATGTTTTCAATAATGTGGGTAGGTATATATAATATGAGGGATTACCGTAAGTCTTCTGCAGAAAGCACATTCATGATATATTGATATCCTTCGTGTTCGTCATGCCACATATTATAATACACTGATATTTCTCGTACTAGTAGTTATTTCCAAACTAAAATTAAGTCAAACAATTTTTTAATCACGTATTACAAATAAATATAATACAAATTAATAATTATTGAACTATTATTGCAATAAAGTGGCACGAAAAAAAATATGCTTTTGTACGAAAAAATTTATCACTGAGAAATACCGACTAAACTGTCAATAAAAATTAGCAATCAAACAAACATAATATAAACATAGAATAAACATTACATGAAGTCTCCTGGACAACGAAAAAAGCGCGTATGAGTGTTGTAGCCAGTCTACTAATACAGTTAAATCTCTTTATAACGGACACCCTATAAGACGGAAATCTCTCTAGAATGGAAAATGAAAACGGTCTCGAATAACTTATGTACCGTAGGTACGTAGGTATGTTTTAGTCTCCCTATAACGGAAAACTCTTTATAACAGAAACAGTTATTGTTCCCAAGCGATTCCGTTATAGAGAGGTTTTACTGTATACCCCATATTATTAGATTTCAATAGTTTTGCTCAATCTCTAAAATTGTCACACTCTGTAATTTAAACAATACCTTAAACAATATCAAGCGCTTATCTCTGATAAAAAAATGTATGTACGTTAGTTGAAATTAAATTTTAAATTTGCCTTGGTACGAACCACTTCT
>NW_021778550.1:0-827 GCF_005508785.2 Acyrthosiphon pisum | reverse complement strand
TCCGGATAATATTATAAACACATATATGCGAATAATTTTGTTTAGGTCCACGCGATTTGCATAACTGTGGTTGTGCAGCATTACCATAAACGCGATACGCTCTTAAAGTTTTCAAATTAATTAGTAATTAGTACGGTACCTACCTACGCGAACATATGACAAATCATGTATAGGTATAGAAATAATGCTATATGACGTAAAAGCTATATATATATTGAATCAGCCTCCTCCACGACCGGAGAGTTATCCGCGATTGTATAAAATATTATATTAATAGGTTATATGATAGGTATTATGTTATTCTGCGATATAGCGAAATAAATCATAATGTGCATTTATAAAAATTATATAATATAATTATAAAGACAAGGTGGTTCACCAAGCATGTTTTTATAATAAGTTGGTAATGCATTTATTCTAATAATGATTTTTTAGTTTTTGAATATATCTACTCAAAGACCATAATTTCAAATTGTTCTAATTTTTTGTACTATTTAAGGGGTCCTATGTGGGTACTAACTCCAGTTTTTCAAATGCGTACCCCCTTTTTTACTGTAAATTATTTAGTGGATAACTTTTTATGAAAATGTCGTTGTACCTTATTCAAAATTCATATTTTCTCAGTTAAAAATGTTTAGTGTTTAAACTAAGGGTAATATTCCTTAGTATAGACATACATATATATTAGTGGTTTGGCCCCACGAGAGTTTTCTCAATGGGGCTCAGTATTCATATGTATATGAAATTAAATTAAATAAATAAATGTAATATACATTTTAAGGACTTACATACAAATATTTTTTGAATTTTGATTTAGAATGAATATC
>NW_021778549.1:0-814 GCF_005508785.2 Acyrthosiphon pisum | reverse complement strand
CACTGTTTTGTAGGCCATAAAAGAAAAAAAGACTAAGCTGCTAGTTTTGCGTAACTTCTCGTGTATAAATGTGCCAAAAACATTTCCAAAAAAGTTTCAATAAACATTTGTTTTATATTGGAATCACAAGTAAGCTCAATTTATTGATTTTAGTAGACATTTTAACTATCATTATATCTACTGTAAAATATGGTTCTTCAATTCATTCATAACTTATTCGAATCCATAATTTATAATTTTATAATAAACTTATTTTTTTTAAAACAAAAAAGACTTGTCACGACCCATTTTTATAGATTACGCGACCCATGATTTGGTAGCGACACCGGTTGAATTCCTAATACCTTGCTAATTTTTTTATTATTGTTTGTTTGTATTTATGCCTAGTTTAGTAGTTCGCAGATATTATGTACCTGCAATAAACTATTGTATTATAATATATCTGCAAAAAAAAAATAAGTTATAAATTATGAATTCGAATAAGTTATGAATGAATTGAACAATATGCACACTTATGCACGGGATATTACGCAAAGCTAAAGTTTTTTTCTTTCATGGCTTAAAAAGGTGACACGAGTCGTGAAAATATTGTTACAAAAACAGTGGATCGCGAGTCAAAAAGGTTTGACACTACTAGTCAAAACCATAATTAGGATGAAAAATATTGTTATATTAAAAAATGTAGAATTCATTAGGTTTATCTTTGACAATAACTTAGATCCATTCTTAATTTTAATAAAAATTGATTTGGGCATTTATTTGTAAATATCTGTGAACTAGTGTTCAAATTGACATAGGTATGCGTCTTAGCACA
>NW_021778548.1:0-2426 GCF_005508785.2 Acyrthosiphon pisum | reverse complement strand
TTATCACGAATGGTATGTAGAACTTTTTTCTACAAACCAATAACCGTAGAAAAACAGGACCTAATTTGTATGCAATAATCGTCTATAAATCCACTGACTTTATCATATATTATTTAGACTAATTGTGGCGGAGTATAATATCATATTTATTATTATAATAAATACTATTACTGTAAGTCTATACGTATAACGTACAATATTACATTTTAAACAGTTTAAAAAATGTATAATAACAGCTTATTTGGTATTATCGGCAATAATAATATTATTGCCTAGCCGTGGTTGGTTTGCCAGTAAATATATTTTCACATAACGACTTGACAACACCGCCTCAGTACATTCCATAGAAATGTTCATGTGTATTCGTCGCTGCAGGCGGGTATTTTTTCTTAGAAATTCGACCCTTCGGAGTTCACCCCTACACTAACGTTTATTAGGGTATGAGGGTCACGGCGTGCATCATTGTATGGTATATTATTTAGGTTTATATAGGATTTACACACACACATATATATATATATATATATATTATTGTGTATTTTTGGGACTGCAGTGTTCCATTCCGATTTCAAATATATGGTTGAAAGAAATAATATTATTGATCGGTATTTTAAAATTACAAGAAAATAATCCCTTTTTTTTCGATTAAATGTGATTTTATCGATAAATCTACAAATTACCTCGGGCGGCACTGGTTTGCGCACAAATACCAAAAAAACAACTTTTTTGGGCACAAAACTTCCACTCGTTTGGGAACAGTTGAGCCGTAAACATGCACATGGTTTGCGCACAGTTACCTTTTGACCTGACCTTTTAATACCCTCTTAATAAGTAAATTATTAAAGTACCTACATACATTTTCCTTCTCACTTAACAGACTTAGGACTGTCTATGAATATATTCATAGGTGTGGTTAAAAATGCATGTTAATACTTGCTTATTATTAATAATAATTGTTAATAAATTATGTTAAAAATGCATATAATATAATGTTTGTGTAAAATGTGTTAATTTTAATTTTAATATAGTGATATAGACCTATAGTCGATATAATTGGGAAACGTGTCTATTATTTTCCGTAATAACAGTTTCCCATTATTTGTAAGTATTTCATTCGGTCTATTTCGCCAGATCTATATTTTGTCCATAAGCTTATGCGATGTTTGACTGATTCTATTGACTCCTTACGGCGATAATTATTTATATTTTTGTTGATTGATGTTATTTTTAAATCTGATTCCGTTTGTATTTTAAGAATTACGTCAATTACTTGGTATATGTGGGGATGTGGAGAGTAAAATTGTTGGTTAAATTGTCACATAGACAGTCGTGTGTGAGCAGTTTTGTGTTGTAACATAGCCTTATTTTCGTGTGCGCAAACCAGTTGTACATTTAGGATAACCGTGTGCGCAAATGAGTTCCGATTTTTCAGGTAAAAATTATAAAATGTGCGCAAATAAGTTGCAGACATTACCTCTATAAGTCTACCTACCTGTTCGATTTCTAATGTAGATACCTGCCTCATACATAAATATTTATATCTTTATATATGGGGGAAAACAAATATCTTGAAGCGTTGGTATCTTACACTGCGCAGATACATTGTATATAATATCGTATATTATATTTTATGAGTTTTTATTTTTTTGAGTCCTGAAATAGCATACTTGCATATACCTACCCAAAAATATATGTGGTGTGTATGTTTAAATATTGAACATGCTATCTGTATTAAATTCTAACAAATTTTTCCCAATCAAGTATAATTGTAGAGGGTATGATGACATAGGGTTTAAATTTGGTGCGATAACTTCTGCAGCCAACTGATATAATAATATTATGTACCATCAATATAACAAGGATTCATTTTCATTTTCACCATATTTAATTTTAAAAACAGAAATTTTTAGGAAAAATGGAATGATATATAATATTATGAATTATTGAATACTAAATCAATGCATTATGTGTGCGGTATCATTATATTATAAGCTAGGTAATAATATAACACTATAACATGAATTGTGACTACTTAATTCTTCTTTAAGTTTCTAAAGTTTTTTATTAATAACGCTTCGTTATTATTTATTGACGTTTCTTATTCAATATTTAAAATGGGTAGGTAGGTACCTATAATATTAATATACAAATTAATATTATTCAAATAGCCAATAGGTATACATACCATACACGGATCTGGTGAAAACAGCATGAATTTATTTTCATAATCTTGTTATGTTCGTCCCCGAGAAGCTACCTGCATGTTTGTAGTAAATTATATAATCAATGCGTAATATTTTATTTGGAAAAATAATTTGAAGCGTAACTTCATAAACACTTATTATTGTAGAATAATATATAAACTGTATAATATAAACAATATGTCAATATTAAGGTACTTAGTTGGTGTATATAAGTGTATATAA
>NW_021778547.1:0-1067 GCF_005508785.2 Acyrthosiphon pisum | reverse complement strand
AACTTATAAGATTCTGGTTTTCATATTTTTCATTAGGGTTTCGTAACCCTGATGACAACATATTTTTTTTCTATTATAATGATAATAATTGACAAGATCTCGGATCAGAATGTTGAGGCATCCCGTTAAAATAAAGATAAAATAAAAATAATATTTACTAAGGACTAAGGTAAATGTACCGTATATTTATTAAAATTATTTATAGAAATCTTTGTTTTGTTGATAAAAATGTACAATAATTAATAATATTGTACCATCATATTATTATTGTATGGTTGATACAGTGAATATGAGATAGTACTTTTTGGTTATCACTAATTTATTTTATCTTATAGATAGAACCTTTTGGTTTTAACACTATTCTCAAGAACCAAAAGGTGCTATCTAGATCGCTATCAAATAACAAAAGTGTAAATTTGATCGATTTAGCACCTTTTAGTTCTGGATAACTCCTTAAATAATGAACTTAAAAAGTTGGATGTGAGTTTAGATTATAGACCATTGACCAATAAACCCATTTATATCAAAAAGTGGATTTTCGAAAAAATCGATTTAGCACCTTTTGGTTCTGAGCCCACGGAGTGACTGTAAAAACTTGAAAATTTCACTGAATATTTATATTAGCATTTTCTATAAACGATAAAATTTTGAAAATGATTTGACTCTTTTTGAGCTGTTTACGGACTTTGTAAGTTTTCATTTTTTTAGTTTTTTTTTCTATAAATATCAATAAAGTTTTATCTATTGGGCCAAAAAGTGTAAAAAATGAATACAAGGCTCCTGATACATTGTTACAATAGCAGTTGAAAAATATTAAAAACACACGGGCACAATTATTTTTTATAAGCATTTGAAGTTGAAATTTTGACAATATTTATCAAATTTAAAATTGAATAATTATTTTGTAGTTAAAAATTTATAAAATGTTCAACTTTTATATCTAAGGATTGAAAATTTAAAACAAGATTCCACGTAAATATTTAATTCTGTTACCAAAAAATTCTAAGAAATACATAAGCACAGTTTATTTTTATAGTCATTTTAAGTTCAAATTTAAACGAAATTAC
>NW_021778546.1:0-2358 GCF_005508785.2 Acyrthosiphon pisum | reverse complement strand
CATTTTTTTTTCAGTTTCTGTTTTTAAAGGTTTATAAGTACCGGTTTCTGAAATCGGTTTTGAACTTGTTTAAAGCCCTACAATTTACAGGGAATTCACAGGTTTTGCAAATATAATGTATGAATCAAAATATTAATTTTCAGACTAGATAGAACGGACGTTAAATTAATGAAAGACATATATGATAAATCATCAAAAATAAATCATGTCGATACTCCTGAATTTTCAAAATACGAATTTGACGAAATAAGCTCAATTAACGTAATACCACAGGCCATAAATACATGGCCCATTACCGCTTATGAGTTCAACAAGTTTAAAAAGATTATTCTTACAAGTACTTACGTTTTTTTTTCATATAAAAATACAATACACTTAGGTAGATATAAATGTATATTGAACTATTCAACTGTACAATAATATAATCTTAGATATTCTTTTATAGGAAAAAAATTAAATTATATACATTTTGAAATAGTATTTAATTTATTTACTTGAGTAGGAATAATTTTCAATCACATTTCAATATAATTTACCTTATTACCTATATATTTAAATCTCATGATAGATGTTTAAATCGGTATTTACTGCGACAGGTTTCAGTATTAAAATTGCAGTAGAATGGGCACTGACACACCACGATGGTGTTAAGATAAGCCGCGGAAAAAACACAGTCATGATGGAAGATTACGTACATTCCGTATTGACCGAGTGCCTGAAAACATTAAATAAAAGTTCTAATGATGTGCCGGGTTCTTGTAAACAAGTGATCATACCAAACCTAATACCAAAATTTTTAGTACTACATTTAAAATATACTGAAACGGAAGTAAAATCGGAATTAATGATACATAACCCATGCAAGTTTATAATATTTAATATTTATTAAGGTCTCTTATTTATTTGAATTAACCGGTGTGATTGGCATACTATATATTATACCCTGTTCCATAAGAGAAGACACCAGATTTACGTAGCAAACCCGGATTTGTCTGTGGCCGCCTGGTGTCTTTTCTTTTGGAACAGGGTACCTATAGGTAGGTACTCTGTGCAGGGCCGTCGTTAAGGGTAGGCAGTACTGGCATTTGCCTAAGGCCTCGCGCTTGTAGGGGCCTCACAATTTATACTTAAATTTGATACCAAAATATTGTTCAAAATTATTAAATTTTTTAGTTTTGTATTGATATTATTTGTTTAATCGAATGATTAGGTATACAATGTATACATTTGTATTTTGTATGGTGACAAATATTATGCTGTTGAGTTTTAATTTATATTTGGTAGGTATTGTAGTTTAGTTTAAATTTAGTACAATACCACCAGTACCTAAACATTATTTTTAGTATATTATTGTCATTGTAGACATCTTGTAGCTCACACTCTTACCTGTGGCACGTCAAGGATTAAGATAACATAATAATATTAATTATTATCGATATTAATGACTAACCAGTACAGCTACAGGCCAAGTTTTTTTCTTTTAAATCTATAGATACATAAAATAAGATGTCCTGCAGACTAACTGACTGATTTACCATAGGTACCTAATCAACTTTGCGTAACTACTGTAGGATTTAATTGTACAGAGATATATTAGGTATAATTATTACACATTATTGGTCATATAGATATATATATATATATATATATAGACGTAGGTAAGCCAGAGGGCTATAATATGTTCCCTAAATCTTAAACTCTATCCACGCTTTTGATTTTCATAGTATTATTACTATAAATCTTAATGGTTTTATTCTACAATAAATTATGGGGCCTCGTATTTCACAATTTAGATATTGCCTAAAGCCTCGCAAATCGTAACGACGGCCCTGACTCTGTGCATAAGACATGAAAAATAGATAGGTATGAACTATAAATATATCAACCCCTCCTCTAGCCATAACAAAATCAATCGACTACCACTGAACAACATTCATATGAATATCATGCACCGTACCTAGTGGCACAACTACCAGGATTGATTTTTGGGAGGGGGAATAGGATAAGTTAGGTTTATGCAAGCCTTGGGCATTAACGAGTTAAAATTTAAAATTAAGTTAAAACGTTAGGTACGTTAATTTTAATTAAGTTAGTTAACTCGTTACTTTTTTTTTAAATTAACCTTTAGCTTAATAAGTTGCTTTTTTCAAGATTAACGTGTTAACTTCAAGTTAATTTTATTTCAAAAATATCTAAATTAAGTTAATTTTTGTCCGAAGAATAATGCAAATTATTGAATGTGTTTTTACTTTGATGTATCATTTTAAATTTCCCCAGTAATTTTCTTGAACGTAAGAAAAACTATCTAATAAACCATAATATTATGTGTCTGGAATTTTTTTTTTTTTTGCAAATTAC
>NW_021778545.1:0-746 GCF_005508785.2 Acyrthosiphon pisum | reverse complement strand
CCGATACAACTGGTACTTGTGTAGGACGTACTCCCCCAGTGTTTCGGTCTTGGTCTGAGCGGTGCTCAACAATTCTGATTGCAGACTCGACTGCAACTCGTCCCCGTTGAACTTTTCCAATAGTTCGGACCTGAACTCTTGCCATGGTAAGTCCAACGCTCTCATGGTTCCCCACCATGTTCCTGTCTGTGCCTTCAGCTGAGGGGCCAAAACGGTCACTCATCTAGCCTTGTGGATACCAGTTTCTTCGAGTATTGCCTCGGCCTGGAGCAAAAACCGCACTGGGTCTTCCTCCCTCTTACCGGCAAACTCTGGTATCGACGCACGGGCCATATTCAACTCATTTTGAGGAATGAGTAGGCTATCCGGGAAATGCACGCGTTTTTCACCGGAAAAACTACTCCGTAACGCTTCCTCATGACTTCTGCCGGACACTTCACCGGACACTCCGGACAGATTACCGAAGACTCCGGACATTTCACCGGACACTCCGGACCGGTTACCGGAAACTCCGGAAACACTCCGATTTCTCGGGTTTTCCCCGGTCAATCTGCTCCGTATGTTCGCCCATCGGCTCTCAAAACTCACACTTTGAGTTTTGACCGGAAGATTTTGACTTTCGTCCGGGCAAATCTGATTTGCCCCGGACATATCGCTGGTGGATGGTTGTTGGTGATTTCCACGGTATGAGCAACTTGCTTGCTCCACCCGTTCGGACGAACGTTGTTTCCAACCCCTCCAGCCTA
>NW_021778544.1:3397-4141 GCF_005508785.2 Acyrthosiphon pisum | reverse complement strand
AAAATTCGGTTCGCGTCTCCCGGGTCTTTGGTTTAAAGTCGACGTGAACGAGGGCCAATGAAAAAATTCCATGGGCGGTCTCCCCGGTCTCCGCTTTTATGCACAATAGAAAATATTATCGGAAAAAAAAGATATATAAATTATACACAATAGAAAATATTATCAGAAAAAAAAAGGTACGTTTACCGAGAAATTTGTAATTTTTTTCATTATTATTTATTGAATTGTTTATTTATTGATCTATTAATATCTTATTCAGTTTATTTCAGTTTAATTCAGATTTTTCATCTTTACCAGCTTTGAGTACTTTCTGCGTTCCCGTTCGGACCTTATTCGCGTTCCCCGCAAAATTTACGGGCCGCGCGCGGCCCTACTTTGTTTCCGGCGGGCCCGCCGCGGCGGACGTGACGTGCAAACCGAGTGCCGCCGTGCGCGTGTTTATCAATCAATTTTTACAAAAGTAGAGTTTTACCACTTTACGTCGCGTAGGTATTACTATATACAGGCCCTAAATACAGGCGTCGAAAAGTTCGATTTTTTTTATTTACATGTGACTGCGTCATTATAATAATATTATATTTCACTGCCTTTTCTCCTTATGCCTACTCGGTCACCCTTCCTTTTATCGTTATTTATATATTTTATTTGTCATAAATATACACGATATAGCCACTGTAGGATATCGGTCTGTAGGTAGGTAGGTACATGTATAATATATATTATATAATGAATAAATGAATAAAT
>NW_021778544.1:0-543 GCF_005508785.2 Acyrthosiphon pisum | reverse complement strand
AATAATTCGCCTGTAGGGGTAGTAGGGGGGGGGTCATTTGCCCGATGGTGTTTTTCACTGTTAAACCTCAATTTATCCCGAAGAGAATGATATATGTGTAATGTTTTTTTAAGAAAAATAAATTTAACGTATAGCAGATTTAAATCCGGCGTTCTTTTTGAGCCACCCTTTATTTAACGAAATTTTTTTGATTTTTTTTTTAAAAATTCGAGTTTAACCGACTTTACGGACCTTGCACGGCCCCGTCAAAGACTTATTCGCCTTCCCCGCCATATTTATGGGCCGCGCGCGGCCCTATTTTTTTCCCGTCGGGCCCGCCGCGGCCGAGATCACGTGCAAACCGAGCGCCGCCGTCCCGCGTGTCGGTCGATAATTTTTTGGAAAAGTCGAGTTTTAACACTCATAGACGCGTCTGCACTCCCCGTCGACGACTTATTCGCGTTCCCCACTAAATTTATAGGCCGCGTGCGGCCGCACTTCCTCCCGGACGAGTCCCGCGGCGGACGAGTCGATCGCGGAGAGCGCGGCGTCGTCGCGATTTTA
>NW_021778543.1:0-788 GCF_005508785.2 Acyrthosiphon pisum | reverse complement strand
TACGTCGGATCGCAGACCCCCCGGGCGTGTATGTCCGGTTCTCGTATGTGTTTAAATCGGAAATTCATATTCTGAGTTTGAGTGTCTCGCTATCAGTCTTCTCGGGAGAAAGTTGATTCCCGAAGGGACAATCCGCTTGCGGCGGATCGGATGCAGTGGGAGTGTAAGTCGCTCGTTTGCAAGTAGCTAGTCAGGTAGGCAATCCGACTACGTCGGATCGCAGACCCCCCGGGCGTGTATGTCCAGTTCTTGAGTGTGTATGTTGAAATCGGAAATTCGGATTCTGAGTTTGAATGTCTAGCTATCAGTCTTCTCGGGAGAAAATCGATTCCCGAACGGACAATCCGCTTGCGGCGGATCGGATGCAGTGGGAGTGTAAGTCGCTCGTATGCAAGTAGCTAGTCAGGTAGGCAATCCGACTACGTCGGATCGCAGACCATGCACCGGGCGTGTATGTCCGGTTCTTGGGTGTGTATGTTGAAGTCGGAAATTCGGATTCTGAGTGTGAGTGTCTAGCAATTAGTCATCTCGGGTGAAAGTCGATTCCCGAACGGACAATTCGTCTGCGGCGGATCGGATGCAGTAGGAGTGTAAGTCGCTCGTTTGCAAGTAGCTATTCAGGTAGGCAATCCGACTACGTCGGATCGCAGACCATGCACCGGGCGTGTATGTCCGGTTCTTGGGTGTGTATGTTGAAATCGGAAATTCGGATTCTGAGTTTGAGTGTCTAGCTATCAGTCATTTCGGGTGAAAGTCGATTCCCGAACGGACAATACGCCTACAGCGAA
>NW_021778542.1:0-938 GCF_005508785.2 Acyrthosiphon pisum | reverse complement strand
GTTTTTTTAATTACA
This sequence comes from Acyrthosiphon pisum, assembly GCF_005508785.2. Lineage (NCBI taxonomy): Eukaryota > Metazoa > Arthropoda > Insecta > Hemiptera > Aphididae > Acyrthosiphon > Acyrthosiphon pisum. The sequence goes on along the minus strand of NW_021778542.1, from coordinate 923 downwards.
ATAAAAATAAGAAAATCGTTACGTAAGAAATCGAGTGAATATCAAATGTTGTAAAAATATGAATTTCAAATGCTTGTAACGAGCGTACAACTGCAATCTACTTATGGAAGTATGGAAATAAATTTCGAAAAATGAATAGTAATACTTGTATTTATTTACTCTTTAAATTATTAATATTTAATCAAAAAATGGCTAAGTCCAAATAAATGAATAATATAACTGTGGGTCAGCGAGATGTGACTATGTATTTTAGTTAAACTGTTCTTCTTGGGTCGTGTTGCTCGTCTGATGGATGCTTGTCCATCAGCTCTCCTCGATGGGTATCTGTCCCTGTCCCTTCTATTATTTCAGATGACCATACATGGTCATCCTGCGGTTTAGGCCTAGCGTGAGATCGTCGCACGCTGCACACGCCGGATGTTTAACATATATTTAGTTGTGGTGTCATTTAACAACACAAATCCTAGTTTGTAATATTTAGAATTATTTATATACGTAGTCATATATAGAGTGCCAAACGCCGCTCATGGTCACGCGCTATTGCACTACTGTATACGTACTGTAGACGCGGTATTATCGATATTATTACTATTATTATTATTATTACGCGAGCGCTCGCTCGCGTATTATACTTATATTTACGCGGCGCGTATACTACATGATTACGTACATTTATAAAGTGATTGATAGCAATTTAGTTAAGATAATTATTTAAGATAGTCACAGATCGCTACACCTCACCGCCCTTTCAAAGGTTTTTGTAGGGCTACAATTTGTAGGGCTACAAAAAGCTTTAAAATTTTACATCAATAATATGTTTACAATTTCGTTTACATTGATACATAACATAATTAATTACAAGTTTTACAGATACAATGTATATAAATGATTAAAGATTGTCTTATTTTGACAATTTACTAAAA
>NW_021778541.1:0-836 GCF_005508785.2 Acyrthosiphon pisum | reverse complement strand
AATTGAAAACAACAATGTATTTTAAATTATGTAATTGAAAACAATAATGTATCTAAGCTATGTAATTGTAACCAAACATATGTAAACATATAATGTAATAATGATAAATGTAAACTTTTAACCATAGGAAGGTGCTTGAAGTGATGGAAATTCCAATTGAGTTAATTTTTATTGTTCAGACAATAAAAATGAACTTTTTAGGGGGGAGGTGTAACGGATGGTATCCGTTTCCTTCAAACGATACAAGTAAAAGGAACACAATAACATAGGTAGTAAGGAGTGGCGCTAAAAAGCGTAAAATACCCATACAATATTTTATATATAATAACTAGACTATAAATATATGAATCACTGAACAGTAAAATTAATCGAGAATAATATTATAATAAAAAATCATAAACATTACATTAAAAAACCACAAGCCATGTATATAACGACAGGATATGGGGGTTTACTCTTCACAAAGTAGATATATGTGAATATATTCAAAAACCAGAAAACAGGATGGGAGTGCAACAGATAATAATAGACGGTTCGTGGAATCATCATTTTGATTAGGTTCACACGTGTACATGGGACATCGATAACCGCAACGACGCATTATGGATAAGACAATGGACCGGGGGGTAGGTAGGAGAGCCTGGGCCCTTATAAAAGCAGACCGGAGACGGCCTGTATTCAGACGTGTTCTCTCCACTGCACTACGAGCACCTTCACGACACTTTGTGTAATAATTTAATTATTTGGACTTAGTAAATTTTACTGAAGAACATTTTAATAAACCACATAGAATATTTCATCAGTCTATATTTATTTAATAACAACCCTGTCAACAT
>NW_021778540.1:0-3193 GCF_005508785.2 Acyrthosiphon pisum | reverse complement strand
ATATTAATTATTACAATGCAATAATGAATAATTTGTTTTAAATTTGAAATTACTTTCCAAAGAATTAATGTTATTATACCATTAGGTATACCAATTATACTAACAATTATAGTCCATCAGTACATATTATATTATAATGTATATATTCAAATGAATATGAGTTATGACACTAGACTGATCATAATATGATCTTTTATATAAATATAATAAAATTAAACTTTTATATCAAATGTTCATCTAAGATAGATTTCCTTGTACCGGCACAATTACTCAATTGGATCATACATTAATAAATTACATCCCTAGTATATAAAAATAAAAATAATATACCTATAAGATACCTATTATGTCTTAATCTATACATTCGGTTTAAACTTTGAAGTTGTTAAGCACTTACTTGAACAGACTCAATATAATATTCATTATTCAGACATTTCAAACTCGCAAAACTAAAAATAATTAATTTTTTTCTAAAATTAATACGTTATGAAATATTAGGTACCTTACGCCTAAATACCTACTGCTGTTAATATAATACCATTGATTATAAATACTAGTAATAACTAATAGATGTAGAAATATAGTATTAATAACCAATGATAATACATATTATATAGGAATAATTCAATAATGCGATATGCAAAAACTATTTACAAAATCCTCTTATAAGTTATAGCCTAACGAGAATATTATAAATTATTTATACATATTGGTAGGGCAGTAGGTATTGCAGTGGCGTATTTAAGGGGATGACGGGCGCTAATTTCCTCGGGGCGCCAAATTCTGAGTCCCTCAAAGGACGCGCCGTTGTTTTCAAATTGAAGTTATAACAAAAAAAAATTATTAATTCTTTTATTTTATTACATTTGTTGAGAAATTATATTAGTGATAACCGATAAGTGATAACATAACCTGACATGTACCCCAATCCCACCTGTATCTTTTCTTATTATACCTTTCATTATTACATTTCTATACATATTTATATATAGGTATACATATTTAATTATAAATGTTGACTTTTTAATAGGAATAAATGGAGTGGTAAATGATAATGGTTAAATAAAAGTGTTATCTTAACTATAGTAGAAGCATCAGTCAGTGCAATAAGGGGAAAAAAATATATTTTTGGGTAGGTACCTGTCAAAAAGTAAATTTTCTAATTAGAGGGGTTTAAAAGTTTTTTGTGACAATGAGTAAACATAAACTGAGAAAAAAGGGGCTCCAAAATATGTGTACCAAGGACGCCAAAATCGTAAATACGCCTTTGGAGCCTGGGCAGTAGGAAACGTCCTATACACGTCATGGCTATATTATATTATATATATTTTATTTAGCCCTGAGCTTATAGGTACCTAATAAGTCCAGGCGCGGACTGGTAAAATAGGACACAGCTAGGATGCTACACAATTTAAAGGACAAATAACAAAAATTGTTGAGGAAAATTTAAAACATGTAGATTATTTATAAAATATTAACATATTTTATTGTTTTAAAAAAATATTAAATATGCGTTAAAAACGTAAATAAGTATCAAGTTACAACAAATTTTCAATTAAAATTGTACAACATTATAGATTACAAGTAATCGTAAGTCGGTAACGATCTGCTGTTCATTACGTGTCTAGAGTCCTTAAGTATATAATAAATAATATTCGGCAAATATATTTTAGGGCAAGAGATGCTGTAGTATCCCAGCAGCCAGCATCCCAGCCAGTCCGTGCCTAAATAGGTCTATAGTGTACAACCACTTTAATTATAACAGGCCGCTAAACATAATTGTTGTAATATTTTATGATATTGATACCTATCATGACTAAATAAACGTATTATTATAAATAAATAAAATATTAGATATATTATTATATTAATAAATATTAAATTGATTTCTTTAAACATTCATTGGGATTGGAAATATAGTAGTTATAAATTATTATTTATCGTATAATACACTTGCAGAATGCAGAGAACCAAAATATGCTATAGGTATGTAAAAAAAATCGTTTATATCTACATATCGTAGGAAAAATTAAATAAGTGGTTCAAAGTAAATCCGAAGAATCGATGAAATTTCATTCTTTCAAAAAACTTTTTATTCTTTATAGTCTAAGGACTAAGATATAGTATTAGGTTATAGGCAATAGGCTAAGGAGCTTCTATAAGTGCTGACATGATTAGTACATAGGTACGTGATACGTATTAATCGTATTGTAATCTATCAGTTATCTAATGTAAATCTCAAATTATGATGTCGGGTATGTAAGGCTATTATAAACTTAGATCATATACTACATGTATATGATCTAAGCTCTTAACTATGGCTAAATAGATAGCCATGCTCTTGAACTAAAACATATTATAAATTAACTTACACTTTTAAAAACTTAACTTTGTTGTCAAATTTTACGCGCACATGGAAAAAACAACGAAAAAAATTGTATTAGATATCCATGTAATTGTGACATCAGCGATCAGCCGCAGTGACGGCTAGGCTGCAAATGAGGAATGTGGGGCTTTCTAAAACTACTAGAAATTTAGCAAATAGATTTATTTTTCTATCAGAAAATATGCTAATCTCGAAAATCGGAGCATTTATAATATTTAAAATGTTGTAGATAGGCAGAAAAAAAAACAATATCATTGTAAAATCAATACATTCTGACCGCTACAAATTTAAAATATATTAATTGTAATAAGTATGTTTTAATTTTAATAATATCTATTTAAATAAATCGTCAATTAGGAATAATAAAATATATCACTATAACTAGTAATTGTCAATTGGTAGGTATCTGAAAAATGTCTAAAGATTGTCAGCAAAATATACAAAACATCAAGTGTAGATATTCACTTATATTTACTATTTATAGTTCCATAATCAACAAGAGCCCCATAAAAAATATTGGCCAGGGCTCCAAAACACGTAGTTCCGTCACTGATCAGCCGTGGGCCGTATTGGTAGCATAATATAATTTGATTATTAGATGGGTTTAGGGTTACCTAACAGGCCTAACCTATATTATAGGTACTTATAGGTTAGGTTTACTTTTTATAGGTCCAAATTTTTGAACTAGGTACATATGCATAGGCGCAATTTCAACTTTTGACTTGGGGGGGCTGTATATATTAAAGGCAAGCAGACCATTGCAATATAGCATATTAAAATTGTATGTCCTAGACTTTTGGGAGGCTT
>NW_021778539.1:0-1793 GCF_005508785.2 Acyrthosiphon pisum | reverse complement strand
GGGGTGGACACTTTTGGGTGGCAGGCCGATAACAGAAAATCATTCGCCATTTTATTTGAGGTGGTTTTATCAGTTTTAGTTCAAGATAAGAAACATATTCCAAACAACATAACAGTTTACAAATCACTAATCAGTCTAATCGCTACTTAAAATTGATAAAAACTACCTCAATTAAAATGGCGGCTGATTTTTTGTTTGGCCCTATCTTACTGTATAATTTGCTATCGGTGTCCATTCTGATTATTCTATTCTGTGGTATTATAAAGAGACTTCATATTACTGACGATGTCAAATGTTTACCTAAGCTACAGATTAAATAGCACATGGATAGGCAACGTCAATGCAACCATGTCTTGCTCATTATTTAAATTTGGATTTGACTCACTGGTGGTAAGAGGAGCGGGAAATAAGTTTCTATACTCGTCTCTATAGCCACCATGTGTCACTAGTGTGTAGTAGGAGAAATTTAGCTTTAGAGTGGAAGAAAGGTGGTCGGGCGAAGAAATGATTATTAACAACGATATGGCAAGAAAATACGTACCTAGTGTAAAATGAACGCGCGGGGTTGACGACCTATTTCAATGAACGAAGAGACGCAGCTGGTAGTACTGGTTGCTGGTGTCTTTTATAGGAACGATTATTCGATGGCCCGTTATACGACCTAATATCCCTCGACGACTCGATATGTGTTTGTGTACAGGTGTTGATTTAAGAGGGACTGTAAGTAAATGTACATATGTGTGTGTGTGTGTGTTGAACAATTGTGAGTTTGTATTTTCTTGAAGGGAGTATGCGTCAAATCGTCCTACTACTGTATTATACCTACCTAATGTTATTCGGACAGTCTATATTATACATGTATATATATTTGGTCACTGACCTTATGCGACGGTGTTTGTAATAATTATCTGCATCTGACGTTCGACGGTCGGTATCACGGCGACAATATATTATGTATTTTGATTCGCAAGGCTTACAATATATTATGTGTGTAACGCTCCTTTCTAGAGCCCCGTATGGCACTTGCGTATGGTAATAAGAACCCGTATTTTAACTATTGTGATTGTGACTATTATCGTATGCTCATACAAATCCCTACACTCGCAGCAATCGTACACAGTCGACGGCTAACCGAATGTAATTTAAGTTATGGAGCACTTAAAATTATGCTTATATATTCTAAATAAATTAATGTAATTATGATCTAATAATAATTAAATTTTAGTAGCACGCTATTACACGACAATAGTCACAAGGGTTGTATGGTAGGGGAGTAGTTAGATAGATAAATCAAAAGAAGAAACTAAGTGCATTTAGTATGTAATAAGGGATAATTAATTATGTAGTCATACCGAATGTCGAAAATGATTCAATATACATATACGTCTGAATTGATTGTTGGTGGATACTCCTCTGAACAGCAAAGAAGGTGTATCGTGACGATGATTGGCGTAGACGTTGTGCATCGGATGGTCTTGTGAAAAAAACTGTTCGGCGAGTCGATCCCGTAGGGTTCTTATATAATGTGACTTTGGTGTGATCCCTTCTTCTGGTGCATCGATGTCTGCGTTTACGTATTAATGTGTTTATGACTTTCTGTCTTCAGTGGTATGACAAAGGTGCCGCTGGTAGGTAATTTATTGTGTTATGATGTCCCTACGTCTATATCGGAAATTTGTCGTCGGCTTCTTGAAGTTTATTATGAGTTATAATGTGCTGTCGTCTGGCGCCGTTGATAATTGATAGTTGGTTTTACTAAACGGCTGGTCGGAGAGTGTTGAATATCATTTATG
>NW_021778538.1:0-744 GCF_005508785.2 Acyrthosiphon pisum | reverse complement strand
CATTTTTTGCGATTTTTTTAAAAATTTAGGCAATTGTTCATTTGATTATTATTTTTGTTGAGGATCATGACGTATACCTAATACCTCAACAGAACACTTTTATTTTTACTTAACTATTTAACGTGTAACTGTTAATTACTACTTATGGACTGTGATTATGTACCTATTTATTTTAACCCATTCATTGATTATGGCTCGACATAGAGTCAGACTTTAAACGTTAAACTTACATGTTATGATTTTTAATGATTGCGTTAAACTAATATTTTGTTTTACTTTCACTTTCAAACAAATTATTGATATATGTGTACGTGTCTCTTTACACAACACTTTTATTTCACTTATTAGTTTTCCCTTTTGTCATTTGACTTAACTGTTTAATTGTATAACTTTGATCACTGCTTAAGAACTATTCTTTTGCTGTGACTAAACATATTTTAAACTGCGCTCCTATTGTTTTAACTAATATCTGTTTGACAAAAATGCTTACAATATAGTTTATTAAACAATTGACGTTAAATATACAACTGTACTTTTTGATTTAATTATTACTTTATTACATTAGTACTTAAGTAACTCAAGGCCCTGTGCTTTAACAACAGTTTATTACATTTCGAGCACTTTTCGCTGTAGGCGGATTGTCCGTTCGGGAATCGACTTTCTCCCGAGATGACAGATAGCTAGACACTCAAACTCAGAATCCAGAATTTCCGATTTCAGCACATACGAGAACCGGACATACAC
>NW_021778537.1:0-5208 GCF_005508785.2 Acyrthosiphon pisum | reverse complement strand
ATAACGCGTCAACAAATACCAGAGTACGAGTATGATATTCAGTTTAGCAGTTTTTGTACGTCTTGTTTTCAAACCTTATTTTACATAGAAAATGTGTACGAATAATAATATATATATATAAAATGGATTTTTTTTTTGACCACATTACCTCGTTATATACGACTCGCCATTCGTATATTATGTATAAAATAATAACACGTGTCGAACTCTCAGTACGCCTACAGAAACATTTCAAACCATCATTATGAACGACTCACGCAAAACTATAATAACAATACGCATTCTTTTTTCTTTTCTTTTTTTTTGAGTAAAACCGTACAATATTAGCGTTCGATATTTGAAAAAAAATTAGCAATTTCTGTTACAATTATAGTTCTATATTTTATAATGGGCAATTATAATAATTGTACGCATATTACGCGTCTTGTCCGTCTCCGGAATCTAAATGGTATTTAAACAAATAAAAATAATAAATCATTTTGGAAAAATCTGTCTTTATTATGTGTCACAACAGTTGTCGATTACATAAACACAAATTAATGCACATGGAGTGTCCGTTTTCAATTCATCTTCCTTTTTTTCGCCTTCATTCCACTGTCGAACTCTGAAGCCGATATAGCCTTATCAGATTTTCGTTTCTTAAACAGGGCGCCACTGTCGGCCTTAGGAATTTTTCTTTGATTTCTGTAAAACAATAATAGTGAACAGCAATTGTTAATATTGTATCGATATATTATACCTATATAAAATATAAACTCAAAATGTTCTAATTTTCTAAGCTCTTAAGTACGATAACTGCAATAAAAACTGTAAAATTACATCTAAAAAATCGTTTAAAACATAACCAATCACGATGTGTATTGTACATAGGTATCGCCGTTGCCCAAACTAACCCCTTCTAAGTTGAGTTCAGGAGAATTATTTTTATTTTAAATTCGTTTAAATAGTTATATCTGGACATATTAAGGTATAATATGGTATCAAGTTCTGGAGATTGGAAAACACGTATAATACAAACAAAAGTATAAAATCCTTCAATCCCGTGTCCTCTTCGTTAGGTATAATATAATATTATGTCTCACACGAAAAGATAATACAAGTATACGATAATATGGCGAAATGGCGATTTGGAAATCGTCTACAGAACCATACTCAAATTCTCCGATCGCAGACTATTATAATATTAATAGCGTATAATCAATCATCTTCCTGGCAAATTAACTCGTCGGCTAAAAATAGGAAATGGGATCTCATATAATATAAGAAAATTGAGTAAATAGACTTCCGGAGTTCCGTCAACGACTCGCGTTTCTCCGGTCGTACAGAATGCATTATTCTGCAGCGTGCGTTTATGCTCAATTAATTAATTTCTTTTTTATACATGTATGGATTGTACATTTTTCCTGAATAAAAATTCGCGTTTACGGATGCAGTGACCCGCGCCACGATACACATTGGCGACAATACGGCGGAATACGCACAATGCGTATAATAATAATAACTCATTATGTACCATTGGTACAGTACCAATACATATTGTTGTACAGGGTGATTCACCAAGTATGCGCTTCTCCATGTCTTCATTTAATAATGTTTTTATTTAAATCCTGAGTTTTGGAATTTTAAAGTAGATTTACTCGAGGACCACATTTTCAAATAGTTTTACCTACCTACTTACCCATTTAAAGTGTCCTCCTGTGACGATACAAACTTATTTTTTTTTAAAGGAACTAAAATTCTTACTGGAAAATGTTAAGCAGATGATTTTTTTTTTTTGAAAATGTATTTTTATTGAAATTTGAACAAGTAGTTTCTGAGTTCATTAAAATGTATATTCTAAAAATAATAGTAATAATAATAATAATAATAGATCAACATAAAACGTTGATCGATTAATATTAATCACTATAGTTTTTAAATCATCGTAGCTATATTGCAAGCCTTGTACTGTCGTGGACTTTGTTATACACAAAGCCAATTAACATAATAATAAATAATTCAAATTTCGATTATGAAGCATCAACATTTAAAAAAAAAGTAATTTCATTGAAAATGTACGAAAAAAAAGTGTGTTTCTCAAATCACAATTGAAACAAAGAATTTGGTATTGCCACAGGAGATTCCTTCAATGGTATGACAAATCTAACTATTTGAAAATATAGTAATATATACTTAAAAATTCCAAGATTCGAGATTTAAATAAGATTGTTATTAAAGTGAAAATGGGAGTGAGCATGGTTGACGAATCACTCTGTATATTGTTAAAACTAATCGAAAACCGTTTGCGGTTCAACGCGGCCAAAATAAACTATAGCACCTGTCTTGGCGACGTTGACGTTCGCATCTGGTACGGCGCTCGCTTGCTCGCAGGAGACCGTAGAAAATTTAAATTGTCCGTGCAAAAGAGCCGATTAGTGGCGATTACTAAATATAAAATCGCCCCAGTGGTGGCGCGACCTAATTTGTAATTTCCTATATACTCTTACAACGATCGCGCTATACCTAGAATAATCGCCGGGCAATTTGTCTTATACTATCCAATCAACCGCGTGCGGTGGGTTGGTGGCGGCGGCGGCGGTGACGGTCAAACGTGTAAAATCACGATTGCGACACCTGCACCGATAACGGTCAAATCTAGTTACACAACTGAGAGTGCAAACATATTATAGCTGAACGGCACGACTTTTTTTTTATAGACCCTAATTTCAGGGGGTGCTAAAAATGCTAAGAGCCCACAAACCCAAGGGATGGGCTTATGATCCCCTCAAATAATCCATCAAATAATTCTCATCCCTGCATATCGAATTACCCGACTTCGCCCGAGTTAGAGTTAATCTATTTTTCTATCGTTTTCAGTTTTGCTTCAGTTGAAATATATGTATATAATAGGTACAAACACAATTACTATGATTAATGTAACAATTTTCCATTTCTTAATTCTGAACAGTGTTGATGTGTAAACACAAAAAAACTGGAGTCAGATTCAATTAATGCTTAAAGGCTAACACAAATCCAATATCGTTAAGACATTCGTTTAGATATTTGTCTTTATGTATTACAATCAAAAATATGAGGACATAGGTAGCTGCCTAAATTATAAATTATTAATACAATCGAAGCCAACGATTTTTGTTAGGTTTTTACATATTCACACCCCGACTACCGACCAAATGCATCTTAATTGCTTGAAATTATTATGTTATATAACTTTTTTTTAATTTCGAACAAGAATGTCGACAAACAACTACAATTTCGGGACTTTCAGTAACATATTATATTATAACGATATAAAGGGAGCATGTCAGTCGACAGTCATGAGTTCTACGTACAGGTACCACATAATATCATGTATAAAAGTATAGGTTGTACTTGGTTGGGGAGGGGGATGCGGTGTATATCCTTTTGTTTTACACATCTAATATGTATAAGACTTGTATTATTATCACTATTGTCATTATTGTCATTATTGTTATGATTGTGATATGGTCGAGATCCAGTTGAGAAATTAATGGACGACGAGCGACGAGCGTCTCGAACAATAAATAAATTACTGTTTTGAAAGGCGCTTTTGTTGTCGTGTGTGCTCGCGCACGCCCGATGTTGACTATCATTATTAACAACCGCGGGATTAAGCGCAATACAACACCCTACTTTATATCACATACATACGCGCCGAGCATTACTGGTGATGTTTATTTTTCAAACGTTTCTCATAATTTTCTTAGAGGGGGTTGCGTCTAATAAACCCTCTTCGAACGCCTCGTCCTGAAGAAATCCCTATTGTACGGAAAACTCGCTCCGTGCAACGACGATAATTTATCAATACAATTTGCGCATCTCACGCACGTTATAAAACCAGGTACGTTGTCTTAATACCTAAATCTAATGTGGTGTTTCATCCTTGCAAACAACCGCCAACACTATAATAACGCGTCATACGAGGGGTGGAATCGCACCCCTGCATTAGATACGCCATACTAAACGATAATCGGAATAAAATCTTATGTACAATATTTAAATCTGATAAATTCATCGTAAATACCTATACCTACATACTTGTAATTAAATATTAATATTGTTGTATTTATCAAACGTTTTAAAAATATTAATTATTCAATCTTTTTCATTAAAAAATGCTATGTGGATAATATTACAAATTTTGGAAATTTTTTTCTTGGGGATTTAATACAAACATTTAACGGAATATTAAGTTTTAATAGTGTTCATGAATAAAGTTTTTAAATTTGCCAATTAATACAATACCTACATGACATTTTAATCTGCAACTAATGACAAAATATATAGAGTTCAGCGAAGAATAATTTCAATAGAAAAATTTTATTATTATTTTATTATCTTACATAATACAGAAATATAATCTTTATAAAGATATACAACCAAACAATTTGAATTTAACTTACACTGTGTCTGTTTCTTGATTACCTAATATATAATCGAATTGCCATAATATTTTTCGTAAATAATTGACCTCCCATGGCAAAATTAATAATAATAGTGTAATATAACACTAATTAATTAATTTAAGATTTTGACACTGTATATACCTATATCTATATTATTATTACAATTGATTTGATTAAATTAGTTACATTGATGTACACCTACACATAATACACAACATTACAACAACGGTGTAATTATAACCATTTCATTTTTTTAGCAAAGACTATTTAGGCGAAAATATGTTATATAGAAAAATATAAGTAAACGCGCCACAATAGTAGGTATAATATAATATTGGCATATAGTTACAATATTTATACAGTATAACGATGCATCAAAAATAAAATTGTAAAATTTTTCTAAAATTTATTGATAAACTATAATAGGCATAGGACGAGTGAATAAAAAACCAACCATTGTCTCGGCATAATGTTTATTAGTCGTCAACAAAAGAGGATCGGAAAAAGGCCCCCGAACCATTTTAATCATTATAACACAATTGATGATGATGGTAATGATAATAATAATAAGTGAGGCAGCAGTTAATAACGTGTCTATATCTGCTGGTGCAGTATATAATATGTATCAAGTTCTACGCTATACAATAGTGATCGAGTGAGTATGTGCGCGTATCAAACAAAAGGGTGTGATGCGGCGATAATGATGAAGGATTTCGTCAGACGGGAGCTGCGACCGATAACACAGGACCGATGGGGGGCAGACTATGAGACCCCTGCAGCTACC
>NW_021778536.1:0-739 GCF_005508785.2 Acyrthosiphon pisum | reverse complement strand
ACTAAAAATGATTTGAAAAGTTTGTGATTTCGATGATTTACGTCAATATCTAACATTGGACAATCACAAAATTATTTTTGGAACTACGTTCAATTTTTTTTTAGATTCTGAGTGGAACAAAATCGATTTTGGTTTTTGGTGTAACTCTAAAACAAATGACCGTAGATATATGAAATTTTCACAGGTTGTTTATATTTGCATTTTCTATACACGGTAAAATTTTGAAAATATTTTGATTTATTTTGAGCTCTTTACGGACATTTTCATTTTCCATTTTTTTTTTAGTTTTTTTTCTAAAAATATCAATAAAATTTTATTTGTTGGATAAAAAAGCTTGAAAATTTAATAGAAGGCTCCTAGTATATTGTTTCAAAGGCAGATGAAAAATATTAAAAATCGTTAGTCACAGTTTTTTTTTTATAAGCATTTAAAGTTCAAAAAATGACAAAATATGGAAAAATCACGAAAATTTGCAAATTATTTCCAGTTAGAAATTCATAAAAATTTTTTCTTTTTAAATCTAAGATATGAAAATGTAATACAAGATTCCTTATAAGATTATCTACCTTTATCAAACAAAAAATATCTATAAGAAAGTCAAATTAAAATTTTATGATCGTTTGAAATTCAAATTTTTACAACATTGGATATTCACTCGATTTCTCATGTAGCGATTTCCTTATTTTGTTCTAATTCAAAAACGAATAACTGCAGATACATGAAATTTTTATTGAATGTT
>NW_021778535.1:0-1485 GCF_005508785.2 Acyrthosiphon pisum | reverse complement strand
TTGTATCATAGTTATACGATTAAGAATAATATGTAATTTGAATTGTTCATATCTTTATGCATTTTTACATATATTTTGTACATTTTGTACATATTTAAACTTAAAAATATAACAAATTCATTATCTTAAATTAAAATTCATATCAAGTCTTAATATTTTTTTTATTTATTCCGTAAAATTGTGAAAATTATAAACAAATATTAAATTAGGTATTAATAATAATATAATATAGATAGGTACTAATAAAAGTAATTTAAACATTTTAGCAATTACAATTTCGTCAACTTTTGTTGTACCTATCTATAATTTAAAACTAATATGCATTTTCAAGGTAAATTTACCATCATAATTGTTAAGGTATCTAAGCATTTTTATTGAAGCAGGGGGAATATACTTTTGTTTTTAGATGATCAATATCATATCTCTCTTATATTTTAACATACAAACAGCCAACAGGTAAATGTGTAACGGTATTTTTCATATTATTATTAAAATGCCATCCATATCGTTTAACTGCAATGTCACACAAAATCCATATTTACCGACGCATGTTAGTATAGCTATTGTATATCTCTTGCTGAGATTCGGTATTTCCGGTTTGATGTATTTATCGATGTGTCTGAGCGGCGGACGAACGGGCGAAGGCAGCGACTCGGTTGGACTTTGTAGACCGAATTCACCACTACCCGAATAATCTTCAGTGTAGCTGAAAACGAATAATATTTCACATTTCGACATGTTAGTTATAATTAGAGCGCGGATTCCTATGCAATTGCATATTTTTTTCCTTTTAATATTTTTAGATTTTTGTCAGTTATCTCCACAAATCATCATAATTTGAATCTAATGGTGAAATTTTTTTTGCATATTTCTGCATATTTAAAGGTTACTGCATATTTTTGCATATTTTGGCAAAATTCAAAATTTATTGCACATTGAAGCGAAAATTTAAAAAAATGTATAAAATAATATTTGTCAAGTAGAAAAATTAAAACTAAATTTTTATAGTCACTAAATAATAATTTATATATTATATTATATTTATTTATAACATTATAAGATAAATAAATAATCGATTACGACGTAAACTTAATCGCTTTTGCTGTGTCAGTCGGTCATCGACATACCACTGGGCACTCGGTTACATCGTTTGTCGTTGTTTGTAAATAGTGAATATGCCGAAATTTGACATGCATATGATTATTAATTTTAATAATAAGTTAAGTTGTTCAGAAAATTTCCTAAATTTTTTTTTTTTTAGGCGTTAAAGTTATTAATATTATAAGTTTTGTTGTACATTTTAAATAAATAAAAAATTCTTGCATATTTTTTACATATTTTTATGATTTTGACTGCATATTTTTACATATTTTCATGATTTTGACTGCATATTTTTTGCATATTTTTATGATTTTTACAGCATATTATATGGCATATTTCGATACTTTTAAGTGCATAAAAATCCGCGCTCTAGTTATAATCAAT
>NW_021778534.1:0-750 GCF_005508785.2 Acyrthosiphon pisum | reverse complement strand
TTATACCTAGACTAACATACCGTATCCGCTCAGAATCGTTTTTCTTATACAATGATATTATATCATTGAATTCAAATTTAATACCATCCATTATACAGTGACCCACTTGTAACGACTGTACAGCAGAGCGACATCCACTTACCCACCTTTTTATTTTTAAATATCGTCGATAAATAATTTTCTCTCTCGATCAAGTTGAACACAGTTAAAACTTTAACAAAATTCAATAAAATTGAGAAAATTAAAACATTTTCGACTGTCTACCAAAGAAAAGTTAAAAGAAATCCTTACCAGAAAGTCACATTAATTAATGTTGGGACTTAACTAGATAAATTTATATATAAATTGTATGCTGTATGCTGTCAAAGAATTTTTTTTTCAGTTTTATTTTGGACCGGTCAAAAATTTATATTCTTTATATTATATTCATATTATAACCTCCCTGCATGACGAGCAAACAATTTTTTTTCATGAAATTGTTTTCGTATAATAGTCTGGTTGTTGCATAGAATATCCCTGTATAGTCCATAGTGTATTACCTTTGCCGGATTGCGTGACAAAAAATAGTATCAGTTTGTGTGGATCGTGCGGGAAGGCAATTTCAGTCTTTAGTGAAATGCGGCACACGGTTGCGGCTCGCTACAAACACACGTCGCCCGCGACTGAAATTGCTCACTTCCAGCTTTTGCCACACAATATACTAATGTATAACCTATTAACCTAACCTAACCTTCAAGAAATACCTGAAGT
>NW_021778532.1:0-806 GCF_005508785.2 Acyrthosiphon pisum | reverse complement strand
TCTTAAAAGTATTTGAAATATATGTAAATACAATTTCAAAAGTATTTTACAAAACAGTAATGATGCTCTGCACACTCTATTTTGCACCCAACAAAAAAAGGTCTATACTGTTTGCTGACTGTACACACACAAGCACACTTCTGTGAATGTAAGCAGCCCCAATTCGCTTTAAAAAGTGTTGGAGTTTTCTGGGATAATACTGATGACTGATGAGTAATAGTGTGTGTAATGTGTGTGTATGTTTATGAAATATTTGTACGTTGTGTATTATATATATTGTATGTGTATATGACCACCACACATACATATAAGTAGTGTTTGTGTACCGTACTTTAATCTATTTAAATCAAAAACAATGATATTTTTGGTACCTATATGTGTTATTGCTGTACGCCTAATTCACTCTTTAAATCGCCTAATTTTGCTCATCAGTACTAACCAAATAATAATATTATATTATAAAAATAATAAATTGACACCTGATTTTACTATCCAAGTTATGAACAATGAAAATCTATTAACACATATTATCTATTATAGTTAATTAATATAATTATTTTACACATTTATCGGTTTACTCAAAACTACGTGTTGAGTTTCTAAGTGCATACTATCTGCAAAATAATAATATTATGATATTAGCTGGTATACTCGCGAGTCGCGATCAACCAATTAGTTCACCGATTAACAATAATAACAACGTTTTGTTTACTCGTCGTTTACGATAAAACAACACAATTAAATGTTTTGAAAACAAAATGTTTCGAATACAAATGTACAATGATACGTAAAAGTTGTTTGCTATA
>NW_021778531.1:0-523 GCF_005508785.2 Acyrthosiphon pisum | reverse complement strand
AATTTGTCACCGGAAACTGTAACAATGACATTTACTAAGTCTAGTTCACGCCTAATCTGTCACATGGCATAATCACAGTTGTGAATTTAATGCACTACAAAACCTTAAAATTGCATTAGAAATGTCCGTAAACAGCTCAAAAAGAGTCAAAATATTTTCAAAATTGTATGGCGTATAGGAAGTGCTATTATAAATATTCAGTAAAATTTTCATGTATCTACAGTTATTCGTTTTTGAATTACAACAAAATAAGAAAATCGCTACATGAGAATTCGAGTGAATATCCAATGTTGTAAAAATTTGAATTTCAAACGATCATAAAAATGTAATTTGACTTTCTTATGGATATTTTTTGTTTGATAAAGGTAGATAATCTCATAAGGAATCTTGTATTCCATTTTAAAATCTTAGATTTAAAAAGAAAAATTCTTACGAATTCTTAACTTAAAATAATTTGCTAATTTTCGTGATTTTTCCATATTTTGTCAATTTTTGAACTTTAAATGCTTATAAAAAAAAAAAC
>NW_021778530.1:0-648 GCF_005508785.2 Acyrthosiphon pisum | reverse complement strand
GAAGTAATACGCAGACTTCCTAACAAAAGTTCCCCAGGACCGGACAAAATCTCCAACTGCGCCTAAAACACGGTGGCAAGAAATTCAAATTTTATCTTTGCCAAATATACAATGCGTGCGCTAGAATTAAATATTTTCCTAAACCTTGGAAAATAGCAACAATCATAATGCTACCAAAACCAGGAAAGGACCCCAAACACCCAACTAATCATCGTCCGATTTCTCTTCTCAATATGATGGGAAAGGTTCTGGAAAAACTTCTCCTGTCTAGATTGAAAGTCTATATTATGCCCAAAAATTCGTCCTGAACAGTACGGCTTCAGATAAGAACACAGTACGACTTCAATTGATAAATGTTATAGATCTGGTTACTAATGATTTAAATATCAGACATAAAACAGCTGGAACATTCCTGGACATTCAAAAAGCCTTTGACAAAGTATGGCATGAAGGTCTAATATTCGGGTAGAACCTGATTGCGTACGATTTACCTTTTTGAGAACACGATTGCGTATGTTTGCTGTATAACAATGGAAACCCGTAAAACGACACGATTGCGTATGCAACGTTGCCAAATTTATAAATATACAAAAAGTTCACCATGTAATTTTAAATTTTCAATCCTTAGCTATACAAATTGAACACTTT
>NW_021778529.1:0-757 GCF_005508785.2 Acyrthosiphon pisum | reverse complement strand
TTTCATTTCTATACATGATAAAATTTTCAAAAATATTTGATTTGCTTTGAGCAGTTTACGGACAATTTCAGTTCCAATTTAATTAGTTTTTATTTCTGTGAATGTCAATAAAACTTTATTTGTTGAGTAAAAATACTTGAAAATTTAATACAAGGCTCCTACTATATTGTTACAAAGACATTTGAAAAATATTAAAAATCCTTAGTCGCAGTTTTTTTTATTAGCATTTAAAGTTCAAAAATTGACAAAATATGGAAAAATCACGAAAATTACCTAATTATTTTGAGTTTATAATTCGTAAAAATTTTTCTTTTTAGAACTAAGATTTTAAAGTGTAATACAAGACTCCTTATAGGATAATCTACCTTTATCAAAAAAAAAATGTCTATAAGAAACTCAAATTAAATTTTTATGAGCGTTTGAAATTCATATTTTTACAACATTTGATATTCACTCGATTTCTTACGTAACGATTTTCTTATTTTGTTGTAATTAAAAAACAAATGACTGTAGAAACTTGAAAATTTCACTGAATGTTTATATTAGCATTTTATATATACGATAAAATTTTTAAAATAATTTGACTCTTTTTGAGCTGTTTACGGACATTGTAAGTTTTCAATTTTTTTAGTTTTTTTTTCTATAAATATCAATAAAGTTTTAGCTATTAGGCCAAAAAGTGTAAAAAATTAATACAAGGCTCCTGTTACATTGTTACAATAGCAGTTGAAAAATATTAAAAATACATAGGCACAAT
>NW_021778528.1:0-795 GCF_005508785.2 Acyrthosiphon pisum | reverse complement strand
TAATATCATTGTATAAGAAAAACGATTCTGAACGGAGACGGTATTAACAGAATTAATTACTTACGTGGAATCTTGTTATAAATTTTCAATTCTTAGATACAAAAATTGAACATTTTATAAATTTTTAACTACAAAATAATTATTCAAATTAAAATTTGATAAATTTTGTCAAAATTCGATCTTTAAATGCTTATAAAAAAAAATTGTGCCTATGTATTTTTAATATTTTTCAACTGATATTGTAACAATATATCAGGAGCTTTGTATTAAATTTTTACACTTTTTGGCCCAACAGATAAAACTTTATTGATATTTATAGAAAAAAAAACTAAAAAAATTTAAAACTAAAAATGTCCGTAAACAGCTCAAAAAGAGTCAAAATATTTTCAAAATTGTATGGTGTATAGGAAATGCTAATATAAACATTCAGTAAAATTTTCATGTAGCTACAGTTATTCGTTTTTAAATTACAACAAAATAAGGAAATCGCTACATGAGAAATCAAGTGAATATCCAATGTTGTAAAAATTTGAATTTCAAACGATCATAAAAATTTAATTTGACTTTCTTATAGATATTTTTTGTTTGATAAAGGTAGATAATCTTATAAAGAATCTTGTATTGCATTTTAAAATCTTAGATTAAAAAGAAAAATTTTTACGAATTCTTAACTCAAAATAATTCGCTAATTTTCGTGATTTTTCCATATTTTGTTAATTTTTGAACTTTAAATGCTTATAAAAAAAAACTGTATCCAAAGATTTTTAATATTTTTCATCTGCTTTTGAAACAATA
>NW_021778527.1:0-1410 GCF_005508785.2 Acyrthosiphon pisum | reverse complement strand
ACATGTTCAATTCTTGTTTTAACATTAAAATATTTTTACGCTAGAGACACTTCTAAAAATTATATATCCAATACATTATAGTTTAATTAATCATATTGTGTAATTATTTATTTATATAGTTTTCTGCTAGCCACTAGGAACTAGATACTAAATACTGATTACTGATTAGAGTTTTGAGATAAACTTAGATAACAATAAATAGCTTTACCTTCAAAAATGGTTTTATGATTTAAAAATCTAGAAGTTAGTTGGCAGATAAAATTATCTATAAACGGCACAAACACTGTAACTCTGTAATACTCTTCTACCGAAGATACTTGGGGATATACTCTATTTGTTTGTTTTCCAGCAGTGCGTTTCTTTGATATTTCAGTGCCAATAACATCTGCCAAATTCTATTTTAATATTGTAAGTTTATTTATTATTATGTATACCCTACATTGAATTACTTTAATTAAAACTCAAATTACTTACTTTTACTTTTTCAAATAAAATTTGAAATTCTTTTTCAGCATTTTATCTAATTTCTTTTAAAGACTGAAGTAATGTTTCTATAATATTTATAGTGTGCTTTAAATCTATTCGTTCCTTTAGTAATTGTTTGCATACAGGTAGTCCAAAGGCAAAAAAAATCTAAAATATGTTTATTATTTAGGTAATTAGGTGCAGAAGCAGTACATACTTATTTAAATTTTCAATTAAGAATGTACCTTAGTAACATATAATGAAATAAGGAACTCAGAATCCAATGCACTTTTTAATAGGACTTCAGCATCTACAGAAGACGGTACACCCCACGTAGAAGAAATGTTTTCAAGTGTTTTAATCACAAATGGTAATAATTCAACAAAATCATTCAATGATTCGTATTTCTGTACCCATCTTGTTGCACATTTGCTTTTCAGTGTCCTAGCGTTAGAACTAGGTATGGAGTCACTATTTTCAATTTCGTTGATTAATTCATTTTTTCTTTTTGGTGTGTTGAAAAATACATAAAGCCGTTCAACGATTCCTAAACAATTTCTAACAGATTTTATATCACTGGATGTACATACTGCTAAATTGAAAGAATGTGCAAAGCAATGAATGTATAGTGCCTTTGGATAGCATAATAATTTTATTGCACGCCTCAATAATTTGGTTTTGAATTATAGGACTTGAATATTTGTTCCTTTTACCATAACCTTCCAACACATTTTTTAAATGTTCATCGCCTATTGCTCGATACTTTAAAATGGCTCGAAATTTACCTTCTCTTGAATTTATATCTGTTGATTGTTGAAATAAATATATTTAATTCAAATTATATATACAAATTGAGTTATTATAATTTCAATTACCATCTATCACTATTTTACCAAAATCCAGATGTCCCCGTATAGGAATTTCTTGTCTACCACACAAAAAAAT
>NW_021778526.1:0-865 GCF_005508785.2 Acyrthosiphon pisum | reverse complement strand
CAGCGAAGTAGTTTTAAAATCGTTTAACTGGCATACTTTTGCAACTCGATCACAATAAAAATTTGGATCATTGACCAATACAGCTAATACCTGGAAGCTCATGATAACCCATATATATCAGTAACCCCAGAAAAGCTTTTAAATCTTCAATGTTGGTGTTTAATGATATATTATGTTGTCAGCATATAAATTTGATTCAAATACAATTTTTTGATACATATTACCCATAATCATATCAAAAATCTGTATGGGACACATTTTATAAATATTTTTATTACCTGAACCATGCACTTCTCTAAAACGGGTCAATTTATATTTTTCTGGAGAACATCCTGCTTTTTCAAAATTAAAATCTGATATATTAGGTGGATTGTCTGTAATATCATCGTCATTTAAAATATTTTCATCGTTGAGAAAAAGGTCCAAATCAAGGGGGAAGTCTTCAAGTGATTCATTGCATTCTAATAAGGTAGGTGTATAATCTTTGTCCTTGTCTGTGTCATCTATTTCTTCATCATCACTTGATAAGTCTTCAATACCAATAAACACATTATTTTGAGATTCTAAAGAAGTTTAAAAAAATGTATTGTTAAAAAAAATTGTCTTATAGGTACTTTTAAAATATTTACCATTGGATGAAGATTGCTTTTCTTCACATTCATTGTAAGAATTTACAATTATATTTGTTGAATTTTCAGTTAATTTTTCTTTTTCATTGTCAATGCAATAATTATTATCATTAAAAATATCTAAAATAAAAATAATAATTATATAGGAAGGCCTAGTATAGCCTATTTTATAATTACCAGTTGTATACATGAATATTTCTTTATTTTGTTGTTGACTATTGCTATCATTTAAATCA
>NW_021778525.1:0-1212 GCF_005508785.2 Acyrthosiphon pisum | reverse complement strand
AAAAATATTTACTAAGAAAAATTTTAAAAATATGTTAAAGTTTTAAATTAAAATATAATTCTAAATAATTTTGAATAACAGATACAATTTATTGTTTTTTATGTCTAATTAATTTAATTTAAAAAATATAATATTTTGTGGTAAAAAATTAAAAAATATACAATAGTAAAAAAAAAAATGTTGTTAAATTGAAATACAATTGATGTTTAATCAATTTAAACTTTAAAGTGAAACAATGACAAACCATATATTGTTTTAAATTTTCAAAATTAAATGTACGGCGATTTGGTCTTAAGTCAGTGACTTAGTCAGTAGATTCATCAATAGAAACCCAAATAGGACTATTTTGAATCAAATGAATGAACACAAGAACATGGTAGTCTGATAGATACTGTTGTAAATTCGTGAGTATATTTTGTCTAATAATTGTTGAACATAAAGTATAATCTAAGATCATTAAGGTATGGTTATCGAACAGAAACACATAAGATAAACTAAAATCAAGGCTTTAATATTTATTTTAACCTACTTATTTCCTATATACATTATACACTTACAATTTGCCGAGTAGGTACCATTATCGAAATATAAATGTAAAATATTACTAAGCCACTGAAATTGTCGAAATTTACGAAATATGTAAAAAAAAGCAAAAATTTTACAAAGTATGTAAAAATATGTATTTATGACAAAATATGTAAAAATATGTAAAATAAAATATGTCTTATTTTATTGCAAATCACGCGAAACGAATTTATCATTTGCAATAATTAATTTATCATGTTTTACTAAAAATATGTATTTACATACAAATCCCAGCCCTAGTAATTAATTACTTTAAAGTTTCGTTTTTCTAAATCAATATAATGTAGCGAAAAGTATCTTATTTTTATTTGAGTGTGTGATTGTTGTAATTCCTGTAAGAACTGATTTGACAATCATTAGTCCCCAAAAGTTTTTAAGTACCTAGCTAAGTCGTTCTTCAGTTGGTATGAATATTAGAAAGATACCTAATTACTATATCTTATTTTCAATAAGGGAGTCAAAGTAAATCTAAAATATAAACATTTAATTTGAATCATAAACCGAAAAGTGTACACGAAAAAGGGAATCAAGTTTTTGCATTGGAGAGATCAAAATTATTAGTCGTTTACAAGAAAAACTGGAAAAAAAAATTGAGTAAAAATGGGAAATAACAGTTGAAAAATATTA
>NW_021778524.1:0-1025 GCF_005508785.2 Acyrthosiphon pisum | reverse complement strand
GGCATAGAGTATACTCTATGTATGGAGGGGTATCTATAGTTTTAATTTTTGTAAAGGCTCTTTCGGCGTTCATAAAATCATAAATCGTATACGGGCATGAGACTTCCCCGTATGGGCGTTATTATAATATTATACAAATAATTCGCATCTCCTATGCATATTGACATAATAAATCGTCATTATTCAACAGTTATAATATACTATAATAGTAGTTATATCTGTGCATTATTCATAATTACTAATAAATGTTATGTAAAACTATTTTAGTACCAATTTTTGCAAGTAATACAAATTAGATGTCAATTTTATTTTTTATCTAGATAAGATAAAGATATGAAATTTTTATCTAGATAAAATTATCTAAAGCACAACACTGCTTGTAGGTACTTGAAACCTAGTGGAGATTATGTAATATCATTTGTAACCACAAAAAAAAAATTGTTCATCGATCCTTTTGACTAAATGGTGCATGTCAATTATTTTCAATTTTCATTAATAAATACTCACCCATGTTCAATTGTTTACCCTGTTAATAATTTTTTTTTGAAACTTTTTATTCTTTAAAACAAATGTATTATTTATTTATACCTTTATATTATATATAATATGTTTTTTACGTTATAATATTATGTAGCTAATATCTAAGTTAATATACTCCATAGTATATAAAGTATACTACAAAATATAATAAAATGTTAAAAATATTTTTCACTTCGTCAAATTAAATATTGTGCAAAGTTCATAATCAATAATATCTCAAAAACAGTCTTACCTTTTTTTTACATTTTTTAAATCTCTTAAAATATTCGTGTATTTGCGTTAGTTCAGTTCTTGAAATTATTATTTGTAACTATATAATACTATGTAGGTAGATGCCTACCTATATCATATTATTGATGGTTATTACGACATTATTATGTAGGTACGTTTACATATAGGTACGTTTACATATATTATTATTCATTACATTGCAACACGCCAACACATATTAATATGTTATTAATTGAACGTTTATTTAATACATA
>NW_021778523.1:0-825 GCF_005508785.2 Acyrthosiphon pisum | reverse complement strand
TATGTATTAGACACATAATATATACTTATCTATGGTATTAAAAAAAAATTGACCTATAATAGGTACCTATAATAAATTCCAAATTAATCATATCATAATATCTATTAGGTACTTATAAGTTATAACGCGTTATACATCGACAAAAAACCGTGGTAAAATCATAGATATATAATAGTATACTTTAGAAGTTTCAAGTACCCACGAATAATATTATACAATCACAACAAAATAACTAAAATAGTTATCCTAGGTTTTTAATATGTAATTTCGTCCAAATTTGTACTTAAAATGACTATAAAAATAAACTGTGTAAATGTATTTTTTAGATTTTTTGGTAACAGAATTAATTACTTACGTGGAATCTTGTTTTAAATTTTCAATTCTTAGATACAAAAATTGAACATTTTATACATTTTTAACTACAAAATAATTTTTCAAATTAAAATTTGATAAATTTTGTCAAAATTTGATCTTTAAATGC
This sequence comes from Acyrthosiphon pisum, assembly GCF_005508785.2. NCBI lineage: Eukaryota > Metazoa > Arthropoda > Insecta > Hemiptera > Aphididae > Acyrthosiphon > Acyrthosiphon pisum. The sequence continues at coordinate 344 of NW_021778523.1, read as the reverse complement.
TTATAAAAAAAAATTGTGCCTATGTTTTTTTAATATTTTTCAACTGATATTGTAACAATATATCAGGAGCTTTGTATTAAATTTATACACTTTTTGGCCCAACAGATAAAACTTTATTGATATTTATAGAAAAAAAAACTAAAAAAATTGAAAACTGACCATGTCTGTACACAGCTCAAAAAGAATCAAATTATTTTCAAAATTTTATGGTGTATAGGAAATGCTAATATAAACATTCAGTAAAATTTTCATGTATCTGCAGTTATTCGTTTTTGAATTACAACAAAATAAGGAAATCGCTACATGAGAAATCGAGTGAATATCCAATGTTGTAAAAATTTGAA
>NW_021778521.1:0-769 GCF_005508785.2 Acyrthosiphon pisum | reverse complement strand
GGGGGTATTAGCACCCCCAATTTTAAAATTAGCACCCTCTAATAATTTATGTGTATATGTGTCAAAGCTTCTCCTTACAACAACAAAAAAAACCAAAAACAGTTTATCATCAGACATGAGGGTATCAGAGTATAATGAATGAAACAATGAACTCGACAATTGTCATTTTTTCAAATTCAAATCTATTTAGAACATTAATCATTATTTTCCAATGTCTCTACTAAACCCGGTCGTTCTGGTCGGTTATATTATTATCAGTTGTCAAGTTCAGCAGCGACTCAGTGCTATAACAAACTTATCGCGAGTATTTACTAATATAAACATTCCTGTGCCCATATCTAATTCGGACAAATACCTAATTACGATATACGAATCACTTGTCAGTTGTTGTTCACTTATGAGTTCCAAGTTTTCGACAGTCTGTATAATTGTGTATGCCGTATGGTATTATATAGTATAATATCCTATATAGGGTGTAATAAATAGAACTGACTTTTGAAATAACTTTTGTTCTAATCAATATTTAAATTGTTTTTTATATACAATTTATAGTCACTTATTTATAGTTTCAAATATATAATGCAAAAAATTAATTTTATATTTTAATTAAGTACTTATTTTTTAACATTGAAAATAAAAAAATTTTAATTTGATTTCAATTTTTTTAGATATATTCAAAATAGCCGATTTGTGAATCTGATTATAAAAACAATAATTTTGATACCTAGTAAAAACATTTATCTAAGTCAAGTAGTTTATTTTTAGAACT
>NW_021778520.1:0-772 GCF_005508785.2 Acyrthosiphon pisum | reverse complement strand
GGTAAGCGACGCTACATAATTTATAAATTCGTTAAACTAAAAGACATGGTACCGATTAAGACTATTAGTTGGTGTAAAAGATAATACTTAATGTAAAAAAGGCGGGTAAGTGGATGTCGCTCTGCTGTACAGTAGGTTACAAGTGGGTCACTGTATAAATGGATAGTATTAAATTTGAATTCAAATGATATAATATCACTGGATAAGAAAAACGATTCTGAGTGAAGACGGTTTGTCAGTCTAGGTATTAGACATACCTATTATAGGTATACTTATCTATAGTATTAAAAAGAAATTGACCTATAATAGGTATTAATAATAAATCCCAAATTAATCATATCACAATATCAATCAGGTAACGCGTTATACATCAACAACAAACCGTGGTACTATCATAGATATATAATAGTATACTTTAGAAGTTTCAAGTACCCACAAATAATATTATACAATCATTACAATCACAACAAAAGAACTAAAATAGTTATTCCAGGTTTTTTAATATGTAATTTCGTCCAAATTTGAAATTAAAATTACTATAAAAATAAACTGTGCTTATGTATTTCTTAGAATTTTTTGCAACAGAATTAAATATTTACGTGGAATCTTGTTTTAAATTTTCAATCCTTAGATATAAAATTTGAACATTTTATAAATTTTTAACTACAAAATAATTATTCAATTTTAAATTTGATACATTTTGTCAACATTTTAACTTCAAATGCTTATAAAAAAAATTGTGCCTATGTATTTTTAATATTATTTAACTGCT
>NW_021778519.1:0-2617 GCF_005508785.2 Acyrthosiphon pisum | reverse complement strand
AAAAAAAAAATTTGAAAAAAGTGAATGCTTTTGAGATAATGAGTGTTTTACGCTAATCAATCACCTGTATAAAATAATTCGGCAACTTTTATAAAACAATAAATGGGAGTTAATACTTATTAATATCATAATACATTTTGAAAAACGTACTAATAATGTGCAACTAATATGAAATATTTAAAAATTAAGTATTATGATTTATGACTATTTTAAATGTCTTATCACATTACTTATTGCAAGTCATAAGTTATTTATGGTTCTATCACCATTATGATATTCAGCAGTCAATATTTTTAATTTATTTTGAATATTTTCATAAGTTTTTTTTTTTTCTTTTGGGGGGGGGGGAGGGGGTTTAGGTTTGTCCTAATTCTCTTTGTAACAAATGTGTGCTGTCAACAACGACTTCTAGACGCATTTTTTCAATTAAATGCCATATGGATGGATGAGTTTGATTAACAAGTTTAGAAAAGCGATGGTTCTAATCTTCAGTTGAATTGTTTGTCGATCATTATCATTTAAAGTGGTTAAATGTACATTCCAAACAGAAGGAGGGAATGGAGCCGGAATTTTATTAACTTTAATTCTTTTATTTTTACCTAATATTTTGGGACAACCGCGAACCGTTTACGTAAGGGGTTTCAAAATATTTTACGAGGTCTGTCGCTTCATCCGGCATAACACTTTTTAAAAATTCTAAACCTTTAGTAACATCATCTATACGTAAAAATGCTAATCCATCTATCAATCCACGTAGAGGGTTTAAACACATTGGTAGAATAACGTCGGCAGAAAGAGGCACTCTTGTGACATTAGCCTTTGAAGTTTCAGCATTAGGTAATAGTATACCACCATATTTCATATTTCGAAGAGTGTACTCTTTCAAAGATCACTTCTTAGCTAAAAGACCGTTAGGTTGTGCAAGTAGTGCTAATCCTTCGAGCTGGATGAAAGAAACTCACTTCATTGATTATTTAAAGCATTTTGTCAGGTATGTTAGGTGTTCAAAAACCAAACCTTTTATTTTGTTATTGTACAATCACGACTCCCATTTATCTATTGAAGGCCTAAAGTACTCTAAAGAAAATGGAATTACAATTATATCATTCCCCCCTCATTGTTCTCACAAATTACAGCCCTTGGATAGAAGTGTGTATGGACCGCTGAAAAAATATATCAGTTCGGCTTTTGACTCATGTATGGTGAACAACCCGGGTAAAACCATGACGATTTATGAAATTCCTGAAATGGTGAAACAGGCATTGCCATTAGCAGCTACACCAAATAATATTACTGCTGGTTTTACAGTCAGTGGTAGATATCCTTTTAATCCTAATATATTTACAGACATAGATTGTATGCCAAGTTAAGTGACAGCTCGGCCTTTTAATATTGAAACTGAAAATCAATCAGACCCTATAAACCAGACTACTCAAGTACTAAACAAAGGTCTAATGCCTATTACATCCAAATAGGTGTATAATATTTAAGAGTTAGAATCTAATAGCACTGTTATTTAACAAGTTGAAAATATTGTAGTGTGAATAATAGCAAAATCTCCTGAAGACATAAGACGACTGCCTAAAGCTGGTGCTAGAAAATAAGAAAGACAACATCCGAGAAAAAGGTGTACTGCAATTTTGACTGATACTCCAGAAAAGGACAAGCTAGAAGCAAAAAAAAAAAGTGTCAAGTACAAAAATCATGTAATGATAAGAAAGTAAAAAAAAATGTTTGTATACTTTAATATATGATGGACAAACCTTTCCAATTTTTACCGAACCACTACTTTTAGGATTCTTTTAACCCTTAAGTTTAAAATATATCTCATATTTTAATAATATAATTTTACTTTATAGGTAATTTATTTCAAGTAGAAAAAGTGTTAGTACATTGCTAGCTAATCTTGGATGGTATGACCGATGACAAATATAATGTGTATTCTACATTATGGTAAGTTTTAGTAGAAGTTCTTTGAACATATTAACAGATTTTAGTGTCTTCAATATTGGTTTTCCATTTCTTAAATTCTAAACCAAATAATTATTTTGACAATTTTAATTTTAATTATTGGTTATTATCTATTTGTAAAATTTTTAATAAAGCTGGATACCTTCTATAGTATTGAAACTTGGTGATTCTATATCGATGTCAATGTAGTCAAAGATCTGTTACAATTCTCAACTGAGGATTTAATTTTTAGTTTACTTTGTTCCTGTTTAAGATGTTTGATAATACTTTTTTTTAAATTAAATTTTTGATTGTAGTTGTCACAAGTATAACCATTTTTGTGTATGCGATTAACCTTCCACAAAATACAAGATGATACATTCAGACATATTTTATATAAAATAAATCAAAATAAGAATTTTTAAAATAAAAAATATTTGTGTTTAATTATGGCCTAACATTTATAAGACTTGATAATATGTACCTGTGGTAAAAGATCTGTATGTTTTCTTTTTAAATGTTTATTTAAATTGGATACAGTTGAAAATGTAGTATTACATTGAACACAATCTCTGGAACTCATTTCTCTAATATTGTATTGTAATATTAATCATAAAAAATAAAAATTAATTTTATACAGCTAGTTGAGACGACATACAAGTACAAT
>NW_021778518.1:0-747 GCF_005508785.2 Acyrthosiphon pisum | reverse complement strand
CAGTGATAGGAATAATAATGAATTTAATTTAAAATTAACTAACATAGAAACTAAGAAGGTCTTATACTCAGGCTACATAGGAAAAATTAATAAAAATGGGAGAATGTTGAATTTATTAGAGGCACATGGATTAGTGTGTGACATAGATCACCATATTACACACTGTCACGATCCAATAGCCGATGTAATAATAACAAAATGTATATTTAACTATGTTGTCCTGAAGATAAGACCGATTCATTTATATAAATTAAGTAGAAACTATAGAAAAAGATAAAAAAAAAAATATATATATAATAATAAAAAAAAAAAAATGGTGTAAAAGTTATTTCAGGTGAAGGGATAATATTATTTAAATTTTTGGTGAAGGTAGTTACTTAGATTTAATACGGATATGTTATTTTAGATTTATTGAAGAATTAATAAATATATTGAGCACAGAAGTACATGTTTTAACCAGCATATATTGGCCAACAAGCGATTAAATGAACTATACGATGTTAAAACATTGAATAAAATAACTAAAAATATCGAGCATTTTATGAATGATCATTGTAACGGTGAATGTAAAAAATTACTGAGAATAATTGAAAACACGACAAATTCAATTCATATACTCGACTATCCTAAATGGTTTAAATTTAATTCATATTTTGCATACATACGTAACAAATTCATAATATTATTTACAGATAAACATAATATAGTGTTTAACATTAATTTGTGAAGAATTATAAATACTAAATA
>NW_021778517.1:0-1801 GCF_005508785.2 Acyrthosiphon pisum | reverse complement strand
TGGTCATGATATTATTGATATACTTATCGCTTATAAAGACCAGAAGTTACTAGTAATAAATTCGATACCGAAGATATGGTGATAAATGATTATCAGTGTACCTACGACTTCCGAAAATAACTTTTATTGTTAACATACATATTATAAGTAATAATTGCCAATTGGATTATTGGACTATCACGTCTTGTCGCTAATCATATCAGCTGTTATTTGTATTGTTAATTTTGTTCTGTGCACGATTACCACGATTATCTATAATATTATCATGGTTTATAAGTATACCTATTACCAGGTTATCGCGAAGTACATGAAAATACGTTGAGTAGATAAACGGTTATTAGGTTATATTTATTGTTTTAAGCTTGTAAAATAATTCATATTTAATTGTGCCAAATACTTTAAATGATTTGATTAAATCATGATCTTGAATCGTTAATGTTAATAAACTTTTACTTTTTAATATTTCACATTTTTAAGTTTTTAAATTTTAATTATGCACTTTTTTATAAATAAAGTTCAAGTACAATGTTCTTGTATGTATTTTTTCTTATCTACCACATACACAATATTATATTTTTTTTAATAAAGTACCTAAATTGGTTAGTTACATGTCAATTGGATACTTGATGAGTAGGTACATATTATTGTGTACAATTTGTTGGTAAGTTTTACTAGTTGGTAGTACTACTAATTGTTGAAATATACAATTAATATTAGTATTCAAACCATGTAAACACACGTGCGTGTACAATGTCGTTTTCTAATAGATACTTATGCAGTTACGATATAGCTGTGTAACACTTTTACTATCGCTTTCTATATTGTATACGGATACGGGATGACCTCAACTAATCATATATATAGGGCCTTTGAAGCATGTAAGAATTACTTGCACGGGCACCGTCGTACAGTGCGTATACGGTGTGTGTGTACAGTCACGTTAAATTGTCCAGTTGTACGTTATTATATATTATACTTATACATAATCATATTGTCGTGTTATTCATTTATATTAATACTAAAACGGTTAGTCTGCCAAGCTGCACTTTCAACAGGTTATGGGCCCAGATACCCAGATACCCAGATACCCAGATACCCAGATACGCAGTCACTAGCCCAGTCGAAGTGTTTTTATAAGTGTATTAACGCAGAAAACTACAACCAGTCGGAGATACCCTGGATTTCGGAAAACGGCGGATCAGTGTACATAGGTAAAATTTTGTTGGTAAATTGTTATACAGGTCAAGTATACGGAAGCCATCGATCATGGAAGACTCGGTGAAGATAACAAAATTATGTGCGGAAAACTGGCCGTTATGGAAGTTCCAGATGAAGGTCATACTTAATGCCTTAGAAGTAGGTGGTATAGTTTCAGGTGATTGGACTAAACCAGGATTACCTATAAAGAAGTCGTCGGAAACAGAGACGACTGAGGAAGCCAAAGCACGTTGGCAAAAGCATACAAACGCTTGGTTAAAAGCGGACGGTAAATGTCAAAAAATAATAGTTACCTCAGTGGACGATGGTCCATTACAATATTTGATTAACTGTGAGTCTGCATCTGAAATGTGGGAAAAAATGTTGAGTATTTACGAACAGAAGTCTGAGGCAAGTAAACACTTACTTCAACAACAATTTTTCAGTTATTCAAGGGAACCGACAGATGACATGTCGATGCATATTTCTAAATTGGTCAATTTAGGAAGGAAACTGAGTGTAGCGGGTGAACAAGTTTCGGAAAACATGGTTATGACAAAATACTAATGACATTACCAAAGGATATAATCATTTTTACAGTGCT
>NW_021778516.1:0-803 GCF_005508785.2 Acyrthosiphon pisum | reverse complement strand
GACAAGATGGTGTTTGGCTCTTTAAATAGTTAAAACATACTGCAACAAGTAAAATTTGGTGCTTCTAACTCAGTACCAAGGACTGTATGAACAGCATAAGCTTCATCTAAATATTTTCTACCTACAAACATTATACGTAATACTTATATTTACAATATATGCTTTATGTGTATTATAATAGTACAATGTATCTATCCGCATTCTGAAATGAACATTTTTACCCAACCGTACAAAACGTCTGTGTTCTAGAATGTACCTTTTTAACATTTTGCACTTTTAATGCTCGGCTGTGCCAAGTGACTTAGAGCCTTAGAACAGTTTTGAACAGATGTTATCCATTGCAAATATTTTACAGGTACCTTTATTGCTACATCAGGATTCATTTTTTATTAGTTTTAGCTTGGAAAATGATTGGACTGGTCGTGTCACAGTAATTTCTGGCATTATAAGAAAAATGATGCAAGCTCTTAAAACGTCTGGAAAACTACGTAGGTACTCAATAAATCGTTATTTATACTAAAGCCACTAAAATATTTTATTTTATTATTATTTTTTTATTATTATTTTTATTAGTTTTCATCTTTTATAACTGTTTTTTAAGTTAAAATTTGTCGTGGAAAGTCCGAATTAATAACATAATTAATTCTTTATATATGTTGAACCAAAATCGTATGATGCTTTAATACCAATTTTATTTTCATTCGAAAATCATTTCGAAACTTATATGCTCTTACGAGGCCAATACCTTCAATCTATTTCATTGAGATTCAGTACGTAACAAAAAAATTGTTGGTTAATATTCC
>NW_021778515.1:0-1113 GCF_005508785.2 Acyrthosiphon pisum | reverse complement strand
TTGCTTTTCGCTGCCTTTAAGCTTGGACGTGTGTTTTTCGAGGACCCGGTCTCTGCGTCTCCTGTTGCTCTTTGTACACTGCCCCTCGAGCGGGGGGAAGTCGCCAATCTCTCTTTCATCGGGCGTTTTTTTTCTGAAGAGGAATTACGACGGTCATGTAATCGTCCCTCCTCGCCTTCCAGTGGCTGGCTGCTTTCTTATACGGCTGATATATACAACCGTTTGGGCTGTTTTCCGTTGTTGTCATTTATAAACATCTCTAATCTACAATTGGCTTCTAAGGCTCGGGGTCGAGGAAAGCCCACCTTGTCGTGGTGACCCCGCCCGGCTGTCCTTCGGGTCAGCCGCTAAGAGGCTTTCAAAGTCGGGTCCGTTAAACCAGTTGTGTCGGGCCCCAGGCGTCGGCGTGAGCTGTCACGTGGCGCCAAGTCGTACGCTCGCGAGCAGCCCCGAGGTATAGACCTCGGGTAGGAAGCAACCCGCGAAAAACCACCAGACAGCTGCAGTGTCCTTTGTCAGGCAGGCGTCGTGGACGTAACTCAACCACAGGGTCTGAGGGCCGCCGCGGACGAGCGTTCAAGCGTCAACCCTTGATATTTTCATGATAATCAATTAATCTTGATTCGAACATTCATCATGGTACGTCCATAAGCACTGTTGTTCATTAATTTGAAATATTCATTTTCAAACTCATTCTTAGCTTCTGATCTGAGATTAATATTCAAATTAATATACACTTTTAACCAAGGAGATTGACTAAATTCTAAAACTCTGTGAATTTTCTCTATTTTTAAACCTAATTTAATGTATAGTTTTAATGTTTCATAATGTATTATATATTTTTTCTTGTGATACAAAGTTGTTAATAATTTTGGGAGTTGTTTACCATCAAAATGTCTTTCCGGTGCTAAAGGGAAATCTGAATGTAGATCATGAAGTTCTTTAGGGTAAGTTAAATCGACTTTTAAAATATAACCTTTAGGTGATTCGTCAGAAATATTCATAACATTAAGATCCTCCAGATTGTCAATCCATTTGAAATCACCAGTAGGTAAATATTTACTCATTGCCCACCCATAAAGATTATTTGCATCCAAGTATTGTAAAAATTTC
>NW_021778514.1:0-775 GCF_005508785.2 Acyrthosiphon pisum | reverse complement strand
CCCCACACCCCCCATAATCTTAATACTATAACTAACTGCATTACATTAGCTTTAAATTTGTAATTAGAATGGGGTACCTAACTTTGATTTCGCGGGGTAACTTTGATGCCCATATATTTTTATTCACCAGAGTACCATGATAATTAAATTTTTTTTCATAAAATGGGGTCACTTTGATATCACATTAAGAAATATAGGTATCGAAATTGCCCGTTGTGTTACTTTGATAGCATATTAAAAAATATTGATATCTCAAAAGATAATTTCAGAATTTTAAAAATTAAAACGTTAAAATATTGAACTAGTTGTAACTAATATTTCATTTTGAGAGTTTTATCGTTAACACTACAGAAGTTATCCATTTAATAAAAAATGAAATTGTCATAAAACAGTAAAAAATTATCAAAGTTACCCCATTTTACTGTACTACTTTTATTTTTAAACTATGAGAACTTTTTTCGTATTTGTGATATCGAAAAATTTAAAACAATGTTGCACAGTCTATGTTCTCTTCTTCCTAGTAGGAACATTTGGTTGCATAACATGAACTATAAGTTTAGCCATAGTGGTTCTTATCCACGCAAAACCATTTTTATTATGTTTTACATTTGTAAAACGGAGACCACACATGCGTGTGTAGCATCCTCTTAATAATATTTGTCATTCCGAATTTATTCAATTCAGCGTAGCCCGCAGATTAAATAAATATATTAGTAAAAATCAAGTAATAACCAAAGTTATAAATAGAAGATTTCGTACCCAATCGTAATCCCTA
>NW_021778513.1:0-919 GCF_005508785.2 Acyrthosiphon pisum | reverse complement strand
GTTTACTTAAACTTTTAAAGATAAATAATTTAGTCATATAATTTTTTTACTAAATTCTTACATTAGATATAAGTACTTAGTACATACAAGAAGAAAAAAGTGTGGAACCAAAAAGTTAGTAGATATATTTATATGCTAGTTGGCAGATAATAAGATTACTCAAATCCCAATTTTTTTTGAAGTTTATTTGATATTTTAAGAATATAATTTACTATTAAAAGTGAATTGAAATTAAAAAATTTTAAATTTAAGTTATTTCTAGTCACTAGGTGTATGGACATATGGTACCTACATTATGGTAGCATGACTAAATATTAATTTGGTGAATTAGGTCTAAAATATTTCTTGTATTATGTGTTTTTTAATTTTTTTCTGACTTTTACCCATTTTTTCGATTAATTCATTTTAAAATAATTCATATTTCATTATTAACAATGTGGTTATAACCTATGTTAAATTTCCTATAATTTAAGGTACGGCAAGGTTCTATACGGTATAATACTGGTATAATACCTGTATAATACGGTATTATACAAAACAAAAATAAAATACCGTATTTTAACATCTCTATACATGACCATCATAGACATAATAATATATAATAAACTACACAAAATACAAAATATAAAATAATATTTGTTCACCCATCACACCTTCATATATATAGTTAATAGGCCGTAATCTTATATTATGGTCATGATATAGTGCTCGCATGTATATTATATTAGTATTGCATTTACTGATGTAAGGTTTGATATATGTATACTATACTATGTTACCTATATGTATACTGAGTATGGCAACAATTAAAAAGTAAATTACCTACCAAAATAATGGCTATTTTAATAATATATATGTAATATATATATGGTTGATGGTACATTATTTATTTATTTAACGCCAATCGGCATTTTTTTAA
>NW_021778512.1:0-674 GCF_005508785.2 Acyrthosiphon pisum | reverse complement strand
CCCCCCATTTGACGGTATTATTTTTATTTTTTATTATAAATCAAATAATGCATCTTTATAATGTACTTGTCGAATTATATTATCATAAAATTTCCTAATTCGTATTTTATCGTTAAATGCTTCCAACTTTGAATGAGTACACTGCCCCGCAGTTGCCGATATTTTTAATATACTTTTAATAGGTACTCAAAAATCAAAATATAAATTTGTTTTTTAGGCTTTCAGTGTTTATTTTCTGGAACTAATTCAGAAAACTTTAATGAACTTGTTGAATTTTATCTCGATACTGATAAGCTAACAGTTAAAAGCTTAAAGCTGAACTACATATATGGTATACCAAACTTAATAAGCATGTAAAATATCCAAAAAATTATTTAGAAGCGTTGAGACAGTGTGATAAAGAAATATTTCCCAATATAAATTTTCTATTAAAAATACTATGCACTTTGCCCGTTTCAACATCCACCCCCGAGAGAACTTTTTCTTGTCTCAAAAGATTGAAATCTTATCTACGAAACACAATGACTGAGATATTTTCTGGATATTAAAATAAAATGTATACCATTTTTTTAACATTTTTTTTGGTTTTAAACTCGACTTAATGGCTTAGCTATGTTAGCTGTTCATAATGAAATTCCACTAACAGCAGAAGAAGTTTTAAATGAATTGAGCAA
>NW_021778511.1:3516-7021 GCF_005508785.2 Acyrthosiphon pisum | reverse complement strand
ACAATATTTTTCAATGATTTAATTTAAAAATGTTTTCAAGTGATATATTTTAAATTTAGAACCTTAAAATCAATAATATTATGTATAATATCCGTAATATGGCGCTTTATGTAGGCAATTTCGGTACACGGTCTATACTTTATTCGGTGGTAAGCTCCTTGCTGTTATCAGTAAACAAATTCGGCGTAGGTGAATATTTCATTACGACGTCCACTACAAGCACTATTTTTTAACGTTTAAAAGCCAACATTTTCGATATTTTTAAATCACACATGTGCACAACAACTTATCTGTTTTATAGCTATGCCAGAGTGGAGTTATCATAATGAATCTATTATCTAGTTGTGGCTGATTCAGTCGTCATTTTTACTATTATTAAATACATATTAGAACCGACAACGAACGATATAACGATCATTTTTTTTATTTGTGTTTTCGGTCGGATACGTGTCAATATTATTAGCAGGTTAAAATACGCACACTCTATTTGATAATGATTAAAAAGTATTTAGCTATATTTGATAAGAAGTGACAATATCTCATATACTTACTTGTAACATACCGTATGAGAAGGAACCGTTAAAATATTTGAAAGCCATTGAAGCGGCTCTGAATATTTTTATCAAACAAAAAGACTTTTATTGCTTTGTCCCTTATGAATTCTGAAATTGTATCTTATAATTTTAATTTTATATTTAGCGTATAGGGTACTATATTTTTATAGCATTATTATTATAATTATAAATGTACTACTATAATTGTATTTATAATTTACTATCGTAGTAATTACCTTTTTTTTTTATGATATAATATTTTTTTTTTTTGTAACTTTAATGTATTTTTCAATAGAATTTTAACATAAATATTATTTATTCTTTAATTTTGATATATTTTCATTAATTTTTATCGGGACTTTTTTTTCCTCGATTCGTATCAATAGGGTGGAAGATATAATAATATGATTCATAATTTTAACTAGGTACCTATTTGTTATAAACTCTCTCTCACACACACACACACAAGCACACGCACAATCATTATAATATTATTATTATCTGTTGTTTATATTTATTTTAGTTTTTATATGAATTATTAAATATTATTGTATTTGTGTCCTTGAATCATATTTAAAGCTATTACGTCCGTCCCTTCTATTCCTAGTTTCATTGAAATAATTAAGAAAGAAGAGTAAATCCTGTTTATCCGGATCCGGCTGCACATGAGTAGGTAATCGACGACGATATAATTTATAGTAGTCGTCGCCATGCTGCCACCAGTTTTTAATTGAGTCCCGGCATTAATTTTTTATATTTTGTAAAATATAAAATCAATTGCAATAGCTGTATAGGTACTACGGTACGTACTATGTAGGTTATGGCAGTGTTGTATTGAGTAAAGTTAGTAAATTAATAAGTTTATTTGAAAGACTAGGTACATAATATGTAGATGTGTATTAGGTATACCACAATATATAGAAAATATTATAGAAACCACGTAACTCCACTGATGGTCAAATCTATACAGATTACAACAATTTTTACTTGTTAGCATACCTCCACATCGACTGTCTTAGTTTATTTATTTACTTAATATTTATTATATTATTTTAACTAACTAATAATCATTGTTATAGTAATTACACGCTTTTTAAAAATATTATATTATTTATATATTATATATATATAATAAATCTATATGGCTGTACCTATTACCTACATTATGTACATTTTATTTCAGGTAAAAATAAAAAAAGTAATGGAATTTAAAATTATTTTCAGGTAGTAAAAAAGTATACCAGTGGAATTTACATGCTCCTACATATAATATGTTATACATTATTATTATTAAATAAACTTGTTACTGTTATAGAGATTTTTATATAATAAATCGTTTTAGTGGAAATCGTTAATGGTGTAAACGTGTTACGTCCGTCTGTTGTAAGTATTTCGGTTTGTCCTCGGCCCAGACAGGGGCCATGCCGCCATTTGCGCACTTTGGGTAAACGGCGACTGGATATAAATACGAATTATAAATGCTTACTATATTATTATCTTTTAAGTAGGTTTTTGTCGGAATGCGACCATAAATTGGCCTTCGATCCGAATAAGAATAATATATATTCTTGTCTATACAGCACGCACGAGTACGAGTGTATTAGTACAATAGGTACGTGCTTTTATAGTTCGCCGCACGTTTCCAAAATACTCAAAAGAACGATAAACGACGATTTTTTTGCGCCGTTTTTGAAACGCGTATTACACTATAACCGTCACTTGAACCAACCTTTTATTATTTCACAATCGTCTCCGCACGAATATCATTTGATTTATTAATCCCGTTTCCGGTCGTACTCAGCAGATATATAGGACCGACCACCGACTGCGGTGACTCTAGTAATCCCTAAGGTCTATATACCCCCGGTCTATTGAACACATCAAAAAGAAGCTATCTCATCCGCATTTGATCGTCCCCGTCTTGGAAACGTATTATGAGAGTTTTCATATTTTACATAATTATTAGGTACAATGTAGTCGACATTATCATGGTATTCGATTATTTCGGTCGGTATATATCTATATATTATATACTCGTTAACGCCGATAGTCGACAAATTTCCAAATTACAGTAATAATTTTTCGGGATTCCTAACCGTTGAAAAATCACACACTTGTGATAAAATACAGAACAAATCCGCATATTTTTGATAGGTTAAAACCGCACACATTGGTATCCAAAAATCACACACTTTATACTGATGTATAATCAATTATATTTTATTGTTTGTATTTATTGCAACATAAAAATTATTTACAATTCATATATAACCAGTTGACCCAGTGCACTATATATATGATTCAAACCATAGACGAAACTACGGGTCAGGCCGGTCAGGCCATGGCCTAACCTAATGCTGACTAAAAATGTGTATATATTATATATTTTAATAATTATTTAGGCATTATAAATAATATATTTATACATGCAAACGTACATTGCTAACATTTGTTAAATTGAATTGATTTTTAACATTGATTATGGAAATATGGAGTCGTATAGTCAATAATTCTATGTACTCGAATAATCGGTTTGATTAGTTATTGTTTAATTTAGACATTTGACGCTTATATTTATATTATATCAAGTAATAGTTAATTTTACCTAACAAGTCACCAGTCGGTAATGTTCGTTACGTGGTGAAAATACACACGAAAATAATACACCCATAGAAAATTATTGTCGATTATACGTAGGTACTTTAATATTTTCATATTAGATCGTTCACAAGATTCTTACGTTTAACATTAGAAAATCACGGAGAGGTAATTATTAATTAGAATATTTTTTTTATAGATAGAGGATAAGTTAAATATTTTAATTCTTATTTAAAATATAATACCATATCATCAAACAATTTATTTATTATTAAACCCCGTTAGTCGCATAGCTGTCTAAAAGACCGGTCATTCATAATTATTCAAATTACTCATTGTAAGTAACTTACATT
>NW_021778511.1:0-2601 GCF_005508785.2 Acyrthosiphon pisum | reverse complement strand
GGAAACGTAAAGTGACTGAAATAATAGTCAAACTCGGGTTTCAGGTCGGAAACGACTTTATCAGATTTCAGTAGTAAAACAAAGATAAAACAAATCACTAAATCGAAAACACTTAACCCGTACTACGACCGTCACTTCTCGCGTATAGGTACAATCACTAATAGCGACAACGTGCTTGCGGCGATGTTCAACAGCAAAAAATATTATTGTCGTCTCAGCACATCTTGTTTCGCTGGCCCGACCTATATAATATAAATAATTAATCGCTTAAAATATTCCTACCCATATTATATATATATTTAATAATATTATTGTCTACGTCACTTCACATTTTAGTTACAGCAGTTAGCTGCAGTGTTGTGCTTAGATAAAAAAAAACTATCTAGATATAGATAAGATGTCTGAATTTAAAATTATCTAGATACAGATAGATTCTGTAGAAATTTAATTTATCTAGATATAGATAGATAAAATAATTTTTATCTAGATATTTATATAAGGTATTACCTCAAAATTTAAATTTATACTAATAATTGAAAATTAAAATACATTTTTATTTTTATTACAATATTTACATACTTAGACAATATTCCAAGCATGTTAAAGATAAGTTGGAAACATCATATTATCCCAAACATAAAAAAAGATTTTGAATAATGCAAAAAAAAAGTTATTTTGTGATACGCATCTGTATTTAATGAAGTCTTTATTTTCACTCCCATCAAACATAAAATTAATGAATAATATATATATATATAAATATATTTTTATATAATATTCTATAATATTCGGTTTACGTTTACCTATGATCTGATGTCTGAACATAGGGAACAAGCCCGTAAACCAATATGATGTTAAACCCTGTTTACCCGTAGGACCTATGTTGGCATAGAGTATACTCTATGTATGGAGGGGTATATTCTCTAGTTTTGATTTTTGTAAAGGATCTTTCGGCGTTCATAAAATCATAAATCGTATACGGGCATGAGACTTCCCCGTATGGGCCTTATTATAATATCATACAAAAAATTCGCATCTCCTATGCATATTGACATAATAAATCGTCATTATTCAACAGTTATAATATAGTATCATAGTAGTTTATATCTGTGCATTATTCATAATTACTAATAAATGTTATGTAAAACTATTTTAGTACCAATTTTTGCAAGTAATACAAATTAGATTTCTTATTAAGTTATCTATTTTATATTGAATGATAATATTGTAAAATAGTTATTACTAATTATTAGCTATGGATTTTGTGAATTATCTAGATAACATATCTAGATAAATTTATCTAGATAAAATTATCTAAAGCACAACACTGGCCGGCTGCCACACGCACAACACATTATTTTTCTATTATATACAAGTCAAATTCGCTTATAACGATCTTCTGGAGACCTAGAGAATCTGATCGTTATAACAGACCTTCGTTATATCTGGATCACAAAAAGTAACATGATTTTTTTGAAAAATTGATTTATTAAACACATTTTTTAGTGTTCAATTTTATTTAAGATTACATATTTTAATATTCAAGTTATGTATATGTATTTATAATTTTTAATAAAAGTACATATTATATACAGTTTATGTTTACGATTTGTTGGAAAAATAATCTATTATAGTGGTTACTGTTTATAATTTGAATAAGATTTTTTTAACAAAATTATGAATATTGTTTAATGTCATTGATACTTCTGGCATATTTATATCACTGTTTACTGAAACAAAAGTACGCACATGATCAATATAAAAATACATTTCCGAAATAGATGGTACTTTGAATACGATTTCTTCGCTCTCTTCGTCAGCTTGTTCACTTTCATCATTATTTGGATTCAAATAATTCATACCATACGGTCGTACAAGACACATTATTTGTTACAGATAAGATTGTGAATTATCGCTTCGGACGAAATCAAATTTACTACACAATGTACATACATATTATTAATCGCTATAGGTCAGTGTCGGCATGGTCCAGGTGACTAGGAGGTGATCGCCTCCGAGGCCCCGATCCACGGAATTTTTGAAATTATTTACCAAAATGCACCTACTTTATATGGCCCAGTGCTATGCGTTTGGATCCACTAAATAATTTTACAATATGTATATCGATCTATATTATGTGATAAGTATCTATAAAACGTTTTTAAATTATTTTTTTTGGAGATTTGGTATTTTTGAGAGGCCCTTTAGATCCCAGGTCGACACTGCTATAGGTGATTATAAAAACCAATTTTCGTTTCAAATTAACATCGCTATATCCGGATTATCGTTATAACCGATATCATTATATACGAATAAAAGTACTACGCATAACATATAAAACCAACCAAATATATTATTGATTGGAATCGTTTTACCCGGAATATCGTCATATACGGCATCGTTATACGCGAATTTGACTGTAATTATTTTTATTATATTGTAATTGTGTGTACTTACCTGATTAATTATATTATAATAGATATCATAGATTACGTACAATCATATTTAAACGCTATCGGCCACCGCGGACCAGGCGGTTTGCGTAATTAGCTCGCCCGCCCAAATACGGACCATTTACGTGAACAAATACATAAAAATAAT
>NW_021778510.1:0-659 GCF_005508785.2 Acyrthosiphon pisum | reverse complement strand
TAACTACTGTCCCCCGACCCCCACAACCCGCAGTGACCGGTACCTACACGTCGTTGCTCACGGCCGTCGATGCCGTCGGCGCATACGTCGGGTCCCGCCGCACGACACCGGCAGAGCAAACTGTCACCAAGTCCAATTATTGTACAATTCCCTCTATTATACGACACTGACCTACCCCTTTACTTCAACAAGATCAAGAAGCTCCGTCGCAGGCCAAGCCGGATCGGCCTCTCATCACTCAGTTTTTTGCCTTCAACGGCTTTGGTCGTCACCAACTTTCTGCGCTCAAAGTCTCACCTGCACGCTGTCTACCACACCACGCGACATCGTCACGTTGCTAACCCGTGGGTGCAGACATCGACCAACACCGACGACCACGAAACGACACCTTCTATCATCATATTATCGACCCCGACGACGAATTACAATGATGGGCTGAACGAACCACGAGGGCCCGGGCGGCGGCCAACAGCTGACCCAGTCAAAGTCAACAATGCAGCGCAGCGTCAAAAGTCGTAATTTGTTATTTTATTTCCCCTGTCCCCCCCCCACACAAGCACGTAGGCCACAGATTATACAAAACTCGTGTTTATATAATCTGTGTGCCAGAGGAGGCGTCGCACGACGCGGGTCCCTAAAATAAATTGTCACCACAAAAT
>NW_021778509.1:0-848 GCF_005508785.2 Acyrthosiphon pisum | reverse complement strand
GTGAGTAGGAGCTAGCCTACCACTGCTAAAAATATGCAGTATGTATTTTATATATTTCAATAAATGATTGAGACCGGAGGAGAAGTATTGGCAACTTGGTTCCTTCTCCGGTCCTCGATACCACAAAAAGAATAAGGCTATTAATAAACTTATAAACAATATATAACCGAGATTGTTTATTATGTGATCTCTCGTTAATGAGTTGAATGTTGTCCAGTAGTATATATTTGTATGTTCACAGCCAGCTTTTCCACGGTAATTTTTTTTTTTCAAGGGGGAATGTCCCCCTTGAAGACTTTTATTTTACCGTGTAACACATTTCACACTGATTGTCTACGAAATTCTACCTCGTAAAAATATTTACAGTATTTCATTTCTACTCATGTTGGTTACACTGTTTTTTTTATCTAAATTTGATAAACAAATTTACAATTATTTTTTTTTTTAATTTTTTAAAGTTGATTATTTTTTTTTATTATATCCAGTCATGACAAAAAAATTTATTTTATCATGTATTCAGTTACTAACGATTAAGTGTTTGA
The DNA here is from genome assembly GCF_005508785.2 of Acyrthosiphon pisum. Taxonomy (NCBI): domain Eukaryota; kingdom Metazoa; phylum Arthropoda; class Insecta; order Hemiptera; family Aphididae; genus Acyrthosiphon; species Acyrthosiphon pisum. The sequence continues at coordinate 306 of NW_021778509.1, read as the reverse complement.
GCAAGTTGTGTCTCGTTCACTAATTTTCTCATCATCTCATCAAATTGTTTTTTTCTAAGTTATTCTTTAATTTTTTTTAAAAATGAATTTCCAAAGATGTTCAAACGATATCCAGTCATTGGTCGACCAAATACGATTCAATTCAACGCCAGCCCATCCAGAATTCTCTACATTTGTATCTAGGTTACGAACTTTTAAGTCGTTTCCATCGAACACCGGTCAAAATAAGTACAAATTAGCCGAATGCGGATTTTACTATATCATCTCGACGATGCAGTTCAATGTCATTGGTGTGGAATAATTCTG
>NW_021778508.1:0-883 GCF_005508785.2 Acyrthosiphon pisum | reverse complement strand
TATGAGGGAGCGTAAGTATATGCCTTAATGTGTATATATGTATATGTATATTGGACCACCCACACTCAGTACGGTTCACCATCTATTAGTTATCCTGTGTTTTTATTTAAGTCTCAAATATTACATATTACAGATAGGTGTATTTGATTGTCTAGCTATCAGTCATCAAATCACATAGGTAGGCAATCCGACTGCGTCGGATCGCGGACAATATACGAAGCGTATATCACTAGGTATGCAATCCACCTGCGGTGGATTGTGAACCCCGTTAGTAGCGTAGATAGGTAAAAGAATATTGTAGAATATAGTTTCTGTCAGTTAAAAGTTGAAAGTTATATAAGGATAAGTGATATGGATTGGACATGAGGCCTGCGCTTTGGCGGGTACGTTAAAAAGTTTGAGCGTCTAGCAATCCGTCACGAACGATGTAAATCATTAAATGGATGGGTTGGATACGATCCCCAGGATCTCCTGGCGTTTGACCGATTCTTTTGGTTGTTAAAATTGTTAAAAAGTGTTGAGCCGATGCTGTATTCGATTGTCTAGCTATCAGTCGTTAAATCACATTGGTAGGCAATCCGACTTCGTCGGATAGCGGACAATATGCGAAGTATATATTGCCAGATATGCAATCCACTTGCGGTGGATTGCGGACCCCGCTAGTTCCGTAAGTACGTCAAAAATTTCACGGACAGTTTAGTTTTAAACTTATATCAAAGAAACGTACATATTATACTGTAGTAAATAGTGTTATGGATGTCGATGATATTAAATGTGTATATATATTATATTATCTATTGTTGAATTTCACATATTATACTTATACTCAATATAATTTCTGTAGAAGTTATATCACTATCATTATAGGTAAATACATTTTATC
>NW_021778507.1:0-1564 GCF_005508785.2 Acyrthosiphon pisum | reverse complement strand
CCCCCCCCCCCAATTCGCGCCTATGGGTATTCTATATAATTTCCCCTCCCATCAATTTTCGTTGTAATACTGTTTTCATAAAAAATTATTGTTTTCGATATAATATCTTCCTCTTCCTATACTTTCCATCATAATATTTTCTTCTTTGATATATATCGATACATCATCATATATTATTTTCATTAGCTGATAAGGATTTATTTTTAAGATATATTTGAAAACAAATTCTTACAATAGTTTGGTAATGATTGTGGTTTTGCGTATAACTTATCTAGGTACTTACTGCAAAAAAATGTTTCAGCCCCTATTTATACTTTTAATGTAATACCTAGTTTTATTATGCATTGATATATTTTAAACGAAATTAAATATTTTCTGCACTTTCAATTTTTCAAAAGACTTTCAATAGTTCCATAACTAAATAATAAGTTAACCATTAGTTAACTATATTACCATAGAGATAGTCAACTCTTCGATATTATGTCGACAAAGTGCAAGGAATTATATTTTGACATAGGTATGAGTAATAACTGGAATTTACTGTTGCAAAATTCTTTGGCCGTTATACCCAGAAGAGCTCACGAGTAGTCAAAATTCGCCTCAGGTATTGACAGAACATTGTACCAGCTAATATTAATATAGTTAATGTATTAACTAATGCATTTGAGCGATAGGAATTTGTCCAAAATCTATATGAACTACTATAATTGATGACCGAAAATATAATTTCAAGTACTAATATAATGTATAACACAAGTTTGGTTCGTAAAATGTACGATATCAATATCGTATCCAAATAAATCGAAGCTATTAAACATAATATTTTCTATTTTTCATATTCCATATACTGATTAGTAATTGCGATTGCTCAGCAATCACTAGACACCAGGGCTTGCAAACTTTATAATAACGTAATGATTATAAAGTTATATTTGACGAAAAAAATCGAAATTTGTAAACATAATTATGACGGAAAGCGATAGTCAAAAATAATTAAATACCGTAAAAAAAACATAATAATTAACAAAATATATTATTATATATCATTAAACAAATCATAACACAAAACGTAATTTATAGAATATCATTAACCGAAAAATAACACAAAACGAAATATTTTAAAACTTATTTATTTAAAAGGTCTTTGGTTTCGTAGAAACATTTATTTCAAGGAAACAATCTAAGAATTTATTATATTATATTCATTATTCCGTATCCGGGCCATTACCTATCCGCATTAGTTATTATTTTTTTAATTTAATAATTAAAGTAATGACACTATTTTAAATAACTATAAACATAAGACTTGTACAACGTTTTAGTTCTAAATAACGATAAACGCAAAACTTGAATAACGTTTGATATTGTAAATAACATAAAACGGATTTTTTTTTTTTTTAATGCAAGCCCTGATAGCCACCATTTATAAATTAATTTAATAATTGTCAGATTTTGCTAATTTTATCACGCAAATTATATTTATTGTTTAAAATATATATATATATAATATATCTATATAAACAACCTTTTTTAACTACTTTTCGGCTGCCTATCAAATATATTC
>NW_021778506.1:0-873 GCF_005508785.2 Acyrthosiphon pisum | reverse complement strand
TTTATTTTTGAGATATAATAGTCTATGTTATGGTATATAATATCTTATATGGTGGGTTTTAAAATTTTATACCTGTATGCGTCTCTATCTACGCAGAAAATATTATTTCATAGATTTAGATAATATTATCTAATCTGTCATCTGATATCATGCTGCAATAGTTGGTTCGATTTGTTAGAAATATTACGGTATTGAGTAGTGAGTAGTGACTAGTGATCACCGATCAGTGGATAGGGTTTGATGTGTTTTAACTACAATAATGTCTGCACTATTAATTACGAGTAAACGCGAAAAACCACAAATTGTGATTGATAATTTTAAATTTAGTAAGGCATATGAAGGAGTAAATAAAATTCGTTGGAGATGCATTAACAAAGTATGTGATGCAAAAGTATATACAAAAAAAAATTTCGACAATGAAGTATTGTACACGGAAAATGAACACCATCACGAAGCTGTTAATGAAAATACCATAAATCGACAAATTGTTAATACCTCGTGCAAAAGGAAAGCGATAGAAGACGTAAGTACAAGACCAAAAAAAATCATTTTACAAGAATTAGTACATAATGAGTGTGCCAAAGAAATAACAGTAAACGACATTAATAGAATAAGAAAAAATATGTATGAAAAGAGACGCAAAACCCTCCCAGCAAATCCAAAATCCATTTCTGAGGTACACCAAGCTTTAAATGTTTTAAATATTGAAACAAAACAAAAAGAAAATTTCCTACTATTAAATAATGAAAAAGAAAATATTATTATTTTTTCGTGTTCCACAAATTTAAAATTTTTGACTTCGGTAGATACTGTTTATATGGATGGGACATTTGATTATTGTACTCGGTTTTTTATGCAAATGTTTACTATCCA
>NW_021778505.1:0-4429 GCF_005508785.2 Acyrthosiphon pisum | reverse complement strand
CAATGGTAATTGGAAAGATCAGGTACAAGCTTGCATCAAATCGAATTTTCGAACATTGCCTACCAAGGTGGCTGAGTTGCACTTACTGCAGCGAGTTACACCCAGAAGGATAATTTAAGTGCTGCCATTTTTAACGGGCAACAAAGTGCATGTGATCAGTTAGAAATATAATATAATATAATAGGTACCTATTCCCTAAGTATCGTATAATTTTTTTATTTTTAATTAGATGCTCAACAATATTTTTAAAATACAAAATGTGTAGGTATGTATTTTAAATAGGTACAATATATAAATACAGAACAATAGGTATTAAAAATTAAAAATTAAAAAAAATCATGAACACATAAGCAAAAGCAATAATTTTTGTCACCACAAAAATTCGCCACTTGTGGCATTTGATTTTCAACTTCAGTATCTTATTCGATGGGAAAGTGAATATTGTTGGTGCATTAGGGAGGTCAAAATTCCCAGTAATTTTCAAAAGCTCCGTGAAAAATAAAATAAAAATTAAGAAAAAACAAAAATGTTTACGCAAAATCGATTTTGGTTTTTGGTGTAACTTTTAAACAAATGACCGTATATACATGAATTTTTCACTGGTTATTTATGTTTGGATTTTCTGTACATGATAAAATTAATTAGTTTTGAACTATTTAGGAACATTTTCAGTTTCCAATTTTATTAATATTTTTTTCTGTGAATCTAAATAAAACTTTATTTGTTGAGTAAAAAAGCTTGAAACTTTAATACAAGGCTTCTGCTATATTGTGACAATGACATTTGAAAAACATTAAAAATCGTGTCACAGTTTTTTTTTTTTTAAGCATTTAAAGTAGCAAATTTAGCAAATTATTTTAAGTTGAGAATTCATAAAAATTTTTCTTTTTAAATCTAAGATTTGAAAATGCAATACAAGATTATTCATAACCTTATCTACTTTTATCAAAAAAAAATGTATACAAGCAACTCAAATTACATTTTTATGAGCGTTTGAAGTTCATATTTTTATAATATTGGATATTCACTCGATTTCTCATGTAGCGGTTTTGTTATTTTATTGTTATTCAAAAACGGATAATTGTAGGTACATGAAAATTTTACTGAATGTTTATATTTTTATTTTCTATACACAATTTTGAAAATTCTTGACTCTTTATGTAAAGGACCCATAACACTACCCTGGGGTACTCCACAATTAATTTTCATCTCCTCACCCAAGATGTCATTAATTTTAACTATTTGTTTTCTGTTTTTTAGATAGCTCCTAAACCAGTTTAAACTAATATTTTTTAAACCAAAATTCGGTAATATTTTGATTATTTCATGACGATTTACCGTAGCAAATGCTTTCGCTAGATCAAGAAAAATCGCCGTAACTTTTTTACTATTATCAAGAGCGTTGTATATGAATTTACTCGCACTGTACAAGGCATTTCCTGTACCCAGTCCTGGTCTAAAACCATATTGGTTTTTAGACAACAGTTTATTATATTTTCTAAAATTTTAGCAAAATTGTTTATCATGGAAATAGGCCTATAGTTATTTACACTAGAAGTATCTCCAGTTTTTAAAAAGTGGTTTAATAACAGCTAGTTTTAAATTATCAGGAAATGTACCTTTTTTCAAACTAAGATTATATATATATGCTAGTGGTCTAATTATATTTCCAGATATAGACTTTAAAATTTTCACTGAAACTCCGTCATATCCTGCAGCAGTATCATCTTTAAGATTTGATGCACATTAGATATAGCACATACCTAGGTAATATACTGAAGAGTCTGAATATAGGGACGTTCCGATACTCCCGACACTAGTGATGTATCGATACTTTGGTTGGTATTTTGTTGATTTATATCACTATCAGCTACGTTGACAACCAGATCAAACAGTAACACCACATTGAAAAATAAAAAAAATAAAATAATGTAACGTAATGCTTTATGTAAGTAACGCAACGTTTTTCGATTCTATGTTCCAAAGCAAAGACATAAAATCTCAAAACTATTTTTTCAGAGCCAGACTAACCTATATTATATTATAATTATTTTCTCTGACATTCATCACTATTGCTTTATCGAATTACACATGTCTCTAACCCTTTCAGTCCCCTTGTTGTACAATGCACATGTATTTAATATATTAATTATAAATTATTTGTTATAGATAACAATGTGAAACTTGAACTATAATTCTCAGCATATTCTTAAGTATATATTGAATTACTTTTTATAACAATAACATGTATTACAATAGCATTTGCAAACCATGGATTAAACAAATTATTCGATTATTTATGTCCACTTATAATACACCAATGTAATCAATTTAGGATTTTATTTTAATTTAAATGCGTGATTTGGTAGCACTGGAAAAAATATTAATCGATTATTATGTGTATAGAATACACAGATATATAAATAACTAGATAGCGGAAGACCATTTACTTGATGTTATTAAATATGTGTCGCCGGCAGCCATTTGTCAAGACGGCAATGTTTACATTATGCAGAATCGATAACAAATGAGTAATCAAATTGAAAATGTTGTTTGTATTTTTTTGATTTAAAATGAAGAATTAATAAATCAAATGTCGCTATTAAATAATCTGAGTACCTACTAATATGAAAGAAGCAAAAAACAATATTATTTATTATATTTTAGGCTATATTATAAAACAAATAATAAAAACACTTGAATATGAATCGTGTAAACAATGTCTTTTTAAAGATGTTACAGATCACGACTATTGTAATGTACATTCATATACACGATTCCTCATCAGACAATTCACCTTCACCTTTACCAACTAGGGGTAAATACAATTCAAGAGAAGTTATGCAACAAAAACAGACCAGATAGGGCATTACCCAGAATCCGACGATAAAAACGAAGCAACTAGATGTAAAAATCCTAACTATAAAGGTAAAACACATGTTTATTGCTTGAAATGTAAAGTACATATATGTTTTGTAGTAAAAAAAAAAAAACTGTTTCACTGAGTTCATAATAAGAAATAAATTAAATACTGTTTTTTTCATATAAAAATATGAATATTATAATTAAAAAATTGTTTTAGTATAGATAAATACTATTGTTATATATGTTTTTTATAAGAAATTATAATATTAGGTTATTCACTAGTTTGATATACTTATATTTTTCAGTTACATTTGATTTTTAAGATTTGTTTTTATGATTAGTTTGGTTTTACTATATTATTAAGGTTTTTATTACATGCATGATATTATACCTATATTATTTCATATCAAAGTTTGTTTCAAGTATTTATTTTTATTTTATAATATTTTTTCATAATATTATTAAAAAAAAAAAAGGTTTTTATTATAAATTTATAAATGATGTATTGTTATGTTTTTTGTTGTAATGAAAAAAATGTTATCATATTTTGGTATTTTATATATTTATATTGTTCAATTACATTTATTTCTAAACATAATAATTTTGTTCTTATTTAATATTTTTCCACCTAGTCATAATGTCCATTACAATGGACAATCCCCCCATTTTGGCGAAAATGGGTAAATGTGCCCCTTACTTTTTTCAATGGATTTATGAAGTCCTATAAATAAGGTTTCTTGATTGAAGTATTTTTTTTATTGACCATTTCATAATTCGGGACTGAAAGGGCTAACACCTTGGTCAAAAATAGAATGATTTCGGTGAAATTAAGATATTTTTCTTCTTGTGGTGGTAATATACAAGCGATTTCAGCATTATTTTACAAATTATATAGAATAATACATGATAAGTATCAATAATAAGCATGTACTTAGTATGAAATAAATATTAGGCGATGTGTATAAGATATGTACTAAATGTAGGTACCTACCTTATTGAAATATATATACAGGGCCGGATCTAGAGGGGGGGGGGGAGTCGGGAGTTTATCCCCGGGCGTATAATTTTCGTGGTCGTATTTTTAAGGTTTTAAATTTGTAAATTGAAAATGGACTTTAAAACAAAAGTCAAAACTATGTACAAAATAATATTTTATAGGAAATGTGTAATTTTGGGCATGTGAATAAAATATATAATAAAATTATTTTATTTTTAGGCTCGGTTTTTCAATTACCCAACTATTCGTTAAATAACTATTCGTTGAATAAACCTATTCAGCAAATAAACTTCCAAATAAAACAAAAAATTATGACAACTGTTTTTCAATATAAATTTATTATCCAAATAGTTATTCGGAGAATAAAACTAATCAGTAGATGATAATGATAATATGTATTAGGAGTACTGCATTGTGGAACAAGTTGAAGAATTCTATGTCATCAAATAAAAGGAATAGGGCAACTAACTTTTCCTTTCAGGAAAAAGAACTGTTATTAAAATATGCAATTGAAAATAAATCTGTACAAGAAAATAAAATGTCCAACTCTGTGTCTCTGGAAGGACA
>NW_021778504.1:0-4272 GCF_005508785.2 Acyrthosiphon pisum | reverse complement strand
TTATATAATATGGATAATATACGACATTGTAGTTGTGCATATTAATTTATTTAAACACGATTTTGGAGTTCAGTCATTTTATATTACATATGAACAATAAGCTTATAATTTATATAGACGATAAAAGATACGAGTAAAAGTGAAGAGCCACCTCCTAGTTGGAGGTAGGTACCTGGCTACTTCTTCGTGAAATTATAGATAATAATATTATGTAAAAATAAAACGATGATTTCAATAATAACTAAACAAGTACTTACCTACGTAGGTAAGTATGTCTATATTTATATTATACGTAACAAATGCCCTTGCAGGATTCGACAATGGCGTTCCATCAATAATAGTAATTATTCGTTACATTTTCCATAGCGACTGTTGTATTGAACAGGTTTAAAAAAAAAACCACCTGCGTTTCAGATATCGTCTTATGACATCGACGAACACAAACGCGTCAATAATAATTGATAATATCATATTTATAAGTACGTTTCCCGTGTGGAGGCGGTGAGAACAACCACTTTCGTACATTATTATTGTATTATAAGAAATGATTTGCGTGTGTGTAATAATAAAATAACAATAATATCATATAAAGACATACACACCATAGACAGTAAATACCTATCCGACAAAGTAGTGCGGGTGAAAACCGAACGGTCCAAATATATAGAACATTCGCAGCAGAGTACCTACCTAAGCAAGGTCATTTTTGAACAACTTCGCTAAGTCCCCGGTGGTAAAAAAAAAAATTATCTTTAAATTGGGTCATAACTGGTTCGAGCATAACCTATGCACATCGGCGTGCCTCGTAATAATATAATATATAACTGCCATGCGTGGATTAGTTCCGCACGAAAAAAACAAATGACGAGCACACGAGACGCAGCCACAAAACATATAATATTACAGTCGGATCGCCAAAACTCGAACTATCGATAGCTCGAATTTTTTTCTCGCTTCTTTATTTGTGGCGTATTCATTTAATACAATTTTATTTAATATTCTCATTTCGCTGGTGGTTCAGTAAGGCGCGAATCTAGAAATCTGAATTTGAATGCGTGTGTGTGGTGGGGGAGGGTTAAATTATTTTTCAGAAATAGCATAATTATAGTCTTAGTACTTCCAAGAACATATTATTATAATATATTGTAGATAACATTATAGATTTTATAACAATATTAACAATTTTAAATTTGTGGACATCTTAATACGTAGAAACTATTTATTATATAATTATGGCATAAATAAATACATGAAATATAACATTTACAAAGGGGAGGGGCTGAGCCCCTTAGCCTCCCCCTCCAGGATCCACTCTTAAATGCAGTGTGTACAAATCCAACGACTTGATTATTTCCGTCATACAAAAGTCGAATGATATCATAATATAATATATAGGTGATAAACGAAAAACAAAAATGGCTGTTTTTTCGAGGCTAAGAAGAGGTCAAGTACCTTTTAGTTCATTCGAGTGTTGTGAACGGTATGCAAATCGCGTTTTACGGAGTCCGCCCGCAGATATATAGCTACCGCCGAATAAAATCAATCGCTCCCGTTCGAGTTCGCTTGGTGGTCGGTACCTCTATACCCGGTAATCGGTTCCCGCACAACGATCCGGGTTATTGTTGTTGTTGTTGTTTTGTTTATGTTCGTGCGATGACAGTCGCGTTCGATCTCTGTCTGCGAAATCATTAGTGGTGGCTCTCACGCGATAAAACGCGGTGGCTTTAAACTCGACTGCAGTGCATCATTCTAATCGTAAAATGTTTTATTGTAATAGTATTGTAATTTACCAATATTTTATTCCCTAGGTAGGCTATATTATACTCGGAGTGGCTATATAGAATATACATCTGTGGCAATATTATTTTTTCCATCTCATACTTTATGCTCTGCCTGTGCTCTCCACAACCTTACGATTTTACCCATACTTGTCTAATATTTTTCGGTCGGTGGTGCCCGTGATGTGTTTTCATGTTCATAATCATCTGGATTAATGAATCGGTTAAGAGTAACAACAATTTAAAGACCAAAGTACAAGATTTGAAATCATAGAATTTAAAACGATATAAATAATAAATTATTGAATATATAATATTAAAACGATTAGTCCTATACATTGTTAATATTTTTTTCCCTATCCTGCTCATACATACCCGCATCTTGTTTTAAACGTCATCATGACGCCTTGGCCTGATTAATACTGCAGGACGTTTCTTTGGCTAGACGTTTGGTTTACACGATTCATAATATTATATATGTCTATTTGCCACGTCCTATGTATGTTCTTCGAGACTTTCTATTTCACACTAGTCCCGAAAATGTTTCGGTGCCGCCCACGCGTTTGTGTTGTGGTAGCTATACCGTCATAGTCATATTTTCGTTCTCAAACCAGTCGTATTTTGCTTAAATAATAATATTAAGGGCGTCGGAGACGGTGCACTTTTTAGTGCAAGGACATGCCTCACAGGAAAAACTCTGTAGAAAAGTCGGATTTTGTTAATTTTTTTTTAATTTAATAAAAGAGAACATTTTGCGGGACGGATAAAAGACCGAATTTCAAAATTATAATTACAGAAGCTATTTGAATAATGCATAATATTTGTTCTTTTCAAACGTATTTGTCCACCACTATTTAAAGTAAAATGAAAATTCGGCCTGAAAAATGTTCTCTTATTCAAAATAAAATAAAAAATTAACGAAATCTGACTATTCTACAGGGCGTGAGAGTTCTTCCTGTGAAGTAATTTTCGTTTATATAATACACCGTATCAACGCTCCTCCCCCTTCTAAATAAGTATTGAGTAGTAGATTAGTGGAAAAGTATTATAAGTAAGGCAGTAACTAAAATATAAAATATAATTTTCAAATTGTTTAGAATTTATGAAAATAGAAAAAAACCGGTACCGATACCATTAATATATTATTATAATCGTTTCAAACACGGCGGACAAGTCATTCAACAGTCGGGGGTGTCACCTCGCCACGTCAACAAACTAAGTATAGCTATGGGAAATGCCGAAATTTTGATTCCCGATGCAAAAACGAGTATTGTAAAACTACGATAATTTGTCCAATATCTTCGGCTCCTAGCAAAGAGCATATTATTACTCTGACCGGATCGTGCTGTGGGTGATGTGAATTGAATCGAATGGCCGAGGCGTGGTTGCAAAAGTTTTCGGGGTGAATTTGCAAATATACGATCTAAGTGTCACAATAGTCGAAAAGAGAGTATAGAGAAGTTAGTTAAATAGTGTGAAATAATTATACGCAACATTTAAATGAAGCAATTATACCGTCAAATACCTATTTCTTAGCAACGGTCTTCGTAATATAATTTATGGTAAACTAATAAATCATAGGTATATATTCAAATAATAGATGAATTGTGTTTGTCTGTTTGGTTACAACATTATAGAGGTAGGCACTTTTGAAATGTAAAATAAGAATGTGTGGTTTTAATGACGATTTATTTGTCAACCAAGATTAGGCTGCAGATCTAGGTGGACTTAAACGAATCGTTATCACCATTAACGCGATAACTTACCGCATGTAACGGACAATCGGTTCACCATCAGTCCTCACTCCTCTTCAACCCACCTATATTACCTATATTATGTGGAACAGAAAATTTGACGAACAATTTAGTCTTTACTATATTTTCATTACTCACTTGTCACTGGTATTTGTACAAAATTCGCGGATCAACGGTATGGGTGTTTTTTTTATACGTATCGTTTTCGATCACATAACGATTAAAATATAAAACATTTGAACTTTGACTATCTATAAATCAATAATAATATAGCGATGTCTTCCGAGCACATAATACGTCACGCGTAATATATAAAAACATCCATCAAATTCGTGTGGAAATCGATTTTTACTAATAAAATTTAGATGTTGTGAAGATTAGCGCGATTCGACAATTTAAAATTATATTTTAATGTCGATTGTCGTGTTGTTATGATAATAACTTAATACTAATATTATTCGTTATTATAGTGTTATAATAATATTGTTAAAGAAAAAATTGCTGTCCAGTCATATATTTATTCATATTATTGTTTACGTAGCGTGAATTATTTGCGTTGCATATTTAAAGAATTTTCAATTGAATATCAAAAGCAATGATGTATTAGTTACCAACTACAACCTCACTGCCTATTACAACTATGATATCAATTGTATTATTGGCTTGTAATTATTTTACAATTACCCGAGGGCTTTTGATCTGAAAGTCTACACAGAAATAATTCAATTTAGGTACGACAG
>NW_021778503.1:0-860 GCF_005508785.2 Acyrthosiphon pisum | reverse complement strand
TAATTGGTAGTTGATAAATGAACTTATAGCCATTGCCAATCATTTGTCTAAAACTATATATTGATTTTGATTAAAATCAATAAAATTTGATTTTGATTCAAATCCACAATCACATGTAAACTTAACTTATAAAGAATTTTATAGAAAAGAATTTTTTCATGTTCAGGACACATTAATCAGTTTGTCAACAAAAAAATTGAAATCTTGTCTGGTTTGTTTTTAACCACTTTTTAAAGCATTATCGGTGCCTATAAGTTCAAATATAACACTATAACAGTAAAAGATGTAGGAAAATCATTTCCCTTATTTTCGAAAAACTATGACATTGTAATGGGCATGTATTAGAAGGTATTATAACCGCTTTTACTTATTCGAACCATACTATGCGGTTCTCCTTGTAAAAGCATTTAGCATAACAACCTATGAGCACAAGACGGTGGTTTCTTCAATACGACAACAACAACAACTTTTACGACCACACCCAAGGCACCTGCGAGTTCCGTATACTGACCAGATCAAAGGAGCTGACAGCATATATATAAGGGAGACAGGAGCACAGCCTGATCAGATGTACCTGGACCAGCAAGAACGAAGTCACTTCACGCCACCAGCCATTATACACCGCTACACCGCTACACCGCTACTACCACGAAATAGTTCTACATAATACTATATTTTGACTGTTCTATATTATTAAACACATATTATTACTTTGAAATTAGTGTTATTATTTCAAATCACAACATCGTTTGGATTCTGAAAGGGCTGCACGTAACAACATGTCTAACGTAACAGATTTCAATTGCGCATTATGTGACATAAATATATTAAGACTACAAACTGAAAATGTTAAATCATTG
>NW_021778502.1:0-804 GCF_005508785.2 Acyrthosiphon pisum | reverse complement strand
CATTACATTGACATTTGACAACAACATTAGATTATTTGACAGACGACCGCGACGGCCCATATATGTCTATTCATATTTATTGAATAGTATAAAATTCTAAATAGTATAATGAATAATGCAACAATAAATACTAAGAAAATCATATAATTACTGATAGCCAATTATTTATACACATACAATACCAAGAAAAACTTAAAATAGCACAGGCTTTAAATTGGGCTTTTGATTTGCATGCATCTTTAGAGTTTAGATGAAGAACTTTTGGAGGCTATAATGATTATAAGATGTAATGATGTATTTAAAAAATCATGTTAAAAATATATATAATTTAATAAAGAAGGTGATTGAATAAAAATTTAAAAAATTGAATATTAATTCATAATTGAGGCTTTGGTGTTAAACGATAATTATACTTAATGATTATAACTGGAGCATAATTTTTTTCTGTTGTATGTTTTTAATTTTTATCATTTTCAATGATCATAAATTTGTGCTTAATTACACAAAAAAAAAATTTCAAATGTGAAAATACTTAATAGTGAATGAATGTATTGTCCTTTTTTATTATAGGTAAATATTTACTTTGTTTATAAGACAATTAAGTATTATTTCATTGTTATTAATAAAATGCTACAAAAGAAAAAATTCGAACAAGGAAGAGGTTTGCATCAAAAGAAAGATAGTCTAGTGATGAATGTACTACATATTATCTTTAAAGTTTAAACTGTTCTAATTTTAATCTAACTTCTAGGTTCCTTATAGTTTGTAATTTGTAGAATCAAATTAAAAAAATCACTCCTATTA
>NW_021778501.1:5909-9306 GCF_005508785.2 Acyrthosiphon pisum | reverse complement strand
CCGTAGCAAGGCTCCTTAAATTCAAATTTTATCGATAAAAACCAACGAATGTTGATAGCAACTTCTTGTATACTAGATATTTAATACTTACATTCTTGTAAATAATTATTTTGTATAAACTTAATTTTCACCTTAATACTTATATTAATATATTATGAACTACAATTAAGTAAATTAATTTAATTTTGTATAATTATAATTAATAATAATTAGGAACTCACCGTAGAACTGTTGTAGAAGTTCTTCTTTTCACGGACTAATATAAAATGACTAAATATTGAAATAGGAATATCTACCTACCTATAAATATGACGATTGACGAAAGTCTTTAAAATATAATAAATTTAGAAACCTAATTTTAACTTAAACATGCAACTAATATTTAATAATTATAATAATAATAATCGATTTTCAAAACTATTTTGTTGATAATCGAAGTGCATGCTGAGATAGTGGTATAACCAGCAATATAAACAAATATCAACACAAACAAAAAAAAATATTATCGCCTATTAACTATTCCTAAAATATTACTCGGGTACCCGGTGTAATATTACGTAATATTATAACGACATATTATTCTAAAAAACTTGAAAATAATAATTATAATATTTGTATAATACATAAATACAATACCTACACTATAAAGTAGTATATAGTCACTATAGTGTATTAATTGTAGTAGAAAAACTATATTGTGCATAATCTAGTAAAATGTAAATTTTTAAGAATACCAATAATACGATATAAATATGGTATATTTTATCCTGGTTTTCACGCCCTTTTTTCGTTGCGCCCCTGGGCTGAGCCAGTCTCGCCAAGCTACAGCTCTGCCTGTTGACGTCTTTTATAATACTTATAAAGTTGTTCTAACTAGGAAAGGGTTTGAAAACAGTTTTTAAAACACGTATTATGTTACCTAGATTTTTAATAGGAAGGAGCGTTTTTTGACATCTGAAACTGTGCAATATGATTTATTTAAGTGGCGATCTGTACGTTGAACAAAAAAAATTTGGAAAATGTAACTTTTTCCGAACTAAGGTGTTGGCGACATACCTGTTGACGCCTTTAATAATACAAATTTTACGTTTTTTGAATTTTTTAGCTGAAAAAATTTCCGAAAGAACATCAAAATTGAGCTAGATGGTTAACGGCACCGTCGATTAACAATTTTGCGAAGAAAATTTACAAAAATTGTTGTTCGAAGTAGGAAAGGGTTTGAAAACAGTTTTTAAAACACATATTATTTAACCTAGATTTTTAATTGGAAAGAGCGTTTTTTGACATCTGAAACTGTGATATACAATTTATTTAAATGGCGCTCTATATGTTGACAGAATAAAAATTTGGAAAATGTAACTTTTTCCGAACTAAGGTGTAGGCGCCATACCTGTTGACGCCTTTTGTAATACAAAATTTACGTTTTTTGAATTTTGGAGCTGAGGGATTTCCGATTGAACTTCAAAACTGAGCTAGATGGTTAACGACACCATCGAGTAACAATTTTGCGAAAAAAATTTACAATAATTATTGTTCTAAATAGGAAAGGGTTTGAAAACAGTTTTTAAAACACATATTATTTAACCTAGATTTTTAATTGGAAGGAGCGTTTTTTGACATCTGAAACTGTGCAATATGATTTATTTAAGTGGCGATCTGTACGTTGAAACAAAAAAAATTTGGAAAATGTAACTTTTTCCATACTAAGGTGTTGGCGACATACCTGTTGACGCCTTTTATAATACAAATTTTACGTTTTTTGAATTTTTTAGCTGAAAAAATTTCCGTAAGAACTTCAAAATTGAGCTAGATGGTTAACGGCACCGTCGATTAACAAATTTGCGAAGAAAATTTACAAAAATTGTTGTTCGAAGTAGGAAAGGGTTTGAACACAGTTTTTAAAACACATATTATGTTACCTAGATTTTTAATAGGAAGGAGCCTTTTTTGACATCTGAAACTGTGCAATATGATTTATTTAAGTGGCGATCTGTACGTTGAAACAAAAAAAATTTGGAAAATGTAACTTTTTCCGAACTAAGGTAAAGGCGCCATACCTGTTGACGCCTCTTATATTACAAATTTTCTGTTTAGTGCATTTTGGAGCTGAGGGATTTCCGATTGAACTTCAAAACTAAGCTAGATGGTTCACGGCACCGTCGAGTAACAATTTTGCGAAAAAAATTTACAATTATTATTGTTCTAACTAGGAAAGGGTTTGAAAACAGTTTTTATTACACGTATTATGTTCCCTAGATTTTTAATAGGAAGGAGCGTTTTTTGACATCTGAAACTGTGATATACAATTTATTTAAATGGCGCTCAATATATATATACAGAATAAAAATTTGGAAAATGTAACTTTTTCCGAACTAAGAAGTAGGGGCCATACCTGTTGACGCCTCTTATATTACAAATTTTCTGTTTAGTGCATTTTTGAGCTGAGGGATTTCCGATTGAACTTCAAAACTGAGCTAGATGGTTCACGGCACCGTCGAGTAACAATATAGCGAAAAAAATTTACAAAAATTGTTTTTCTTAGTAGGAAAGGGTTTGAAAACAGTTTTTATTACACGTATTATGTTACCTAGATTTTGAATAGAAAGAAGCATATTTTGACATCTGAAACTGTGATATACAATTTATTTAAACGGCGCTCTATACATTGAACCAAAAAAAATATGAATAACGTAACTTTTTCCGAATAAAGGTGTCAGCGACATAGCTGTTGACGCCTTTTGTAATACAAAATTTACGTTTATTGAATTTTGGAACTGAGGGATTTTCGATTGAACTTCAAAACTAAGCTGGATGGTTAACGGCACCGTCGAGTAACAATTTTGCGAAAAAGATTTACAAAAATTGTTCTTCTTAGTAGGAAACGGTTTGAAAACAGGTTTTAATACACGTATTATGTTCCCTAGATTTTTAATTGGAAGGAGCGTTTTTTAACATCTGAAACTGTGATATACAATTTATTTAAATGGCACTCTATATGTTGACAGAATAAAAATTTGGAAAATGTAACTTTTTCCGAATTAAGGTGTAGGCGCTATACCTGTTGACGCCTTTTGTAATACAAAGTTTACGTTTTTTGAATTTTGGAGCTGAGGGCTTTCCGATTGAACTTCAAAACTGAGCTAGATGGTTAACGGCACCGTCGAGTAACAATTTTGCGAAAAAAATTTACAATAATTATTGTTCTAAATAGGAAAGGGTTTGAAAACAGTTTTTAAAACACATATTATTTAACCTAGATTTTTAATTGGAAGGAGCGTTTTTTGACATCTGAAACTGTGCAATATGATTTATTTAAGTGGCAATCTGTACGTTGAAACAAAAAAAATTTGGAAAATGTAACTTTTTCCGAACTAAGTAAAGGCGCCATACCTGGTTG
>NW_021778501.1:5048-5714 GCF_005508785.2 Acyrthosiphon pisum | reverse complement strand
CAAATGGCGCTCTATATGTGACAGAATAAAAATTGGAAAATGTAACTTTTTCCGAACTAAGGTGTTGGCGACATACCTGTTGACGCATTAAATAATACAAATTTTACGTTTTTTGAATTTTTTTGCTGAAAAAATTTCCGAAAGAACTTCAAAATTGAGCTAGATGGTTAACGGCAACGTCGATTAACAATTTTGCGAAGAAAATTTACAAAAATTGTTGTTCGAAGTAGGAAAGGGTTTGAAAACAGTTTTTAAAACACATATTATTTAACCTAGATTTTTAATTGGAAGGAGCGTTTTTTAACATCTGAAACTGTGATATACAATTTATTTAAATTGCACTCTATATGTTGACAGAATAAAAATTTGGAAAATGTAACTTTTTCCGAACTAAGGTGTAGGCGCTATACCTGTTGACGCCTTTTGTAATACAAAGTTTACGTTTTTTGAATTTTGGAGCTGAGGGATTTCCGATTGAACTTCAAAACTGAGCTAGATGGTTAACGGCACCGTCGAGTAACAATTTTGCGAAAAAAATTTACAATAATTATTGTTCTAAATAGGAAAGGGTTTGAAAACAGTTTTTAAAACACGTATTATGTTACATAGATTTTTAATAGGAAGGAGCGTTTTTTGACATCTGAAACTGTGATATACAATTTATTC
>NW_021778501.1:0-4948 GCF_005508785.2 Acyrthosiphon pisum | reverse complement strand
TCCGAAATTCAAAAAACGTAAATTTTGTATTACAAAAGGCGTCAACAGGTATATGGCGCCAACACCTTAGTTCGGAAAAAAGTAACATTTTCCAAATTTTTTTTCTGTCAACATATAGAGCGCCATTTAAATAAATTGTATATCACAGTTTCAAATGTCAAAATATGCTTCTGTCTATTCAAAATCAAGGTAACATAATACGTGTAATAAAAACTGTTTTCAAACCCTTTCCTACTATGAAGAACAATTTTTGTAAATTTTTTTCGCTATATTGTTACTCGACGGTGCCGTTAACCATCTAGCTCAATTTTGAAGTTCTTTCGGAAATCCTTCACTTAAAAAATTCAAAAAACGTAAAATTTGTATTATAAAAGGCGTCAACAGGTATGTCGCCAACACCTTAGTTCGGAAAAAGTTACATTTTCCAAATTTTTTTTGATTCAACGTACAGATCGCCACTTAAATAAATCATATTGCACAGTTTCAGATGACAAAAAACGCTCCTTCCTATTAAAAATCTAGGGAACATAATACGTGTATTAAAACCTGTTTTCAAACCCTTTCCTACTAAGAAGAACAATTTTTGTAAATTTTTTTCGCAAAATTGTTACTCGACGGTGCCGTTAACAATCTAGCTCAATTTTGAAGTTCTTTCGGAAATCCTTCAGCTAAAAAATTCAAAAAACGTAAAATTTGTATTACAAAAGGCGTCAACGTGTATGTCGCCAACACCTTAGTTCGGAAAAAAGTTACATTTTCCAAATTTTTTTTGTTTCAACATATAGAGCGCCATTTAAATAAATTGTATATCACAGTTTCAGATGTCAAAAAACGCTTTTTCCTATTAAAAATCTAGGGAACATAATACGTGTATTAAAACCTGTTTTCAAACCTTTTCCTACTAAGAAGAACAATTTTTGTAAATTTTTTTCGCAAAATTGTTACTCGACGGTGCCGATAACCATCTAGCTCAGTTTTGAAGTTCAATCGGAATTCCCTCAGCTCCAAAATTCAAAAAACGTAAATTTTGTATTACAAAAGGCGTCAACAGGTATATGGCGCCAATACCTTAGTTCGGAAAAAAGTAACATTTTCCTAATTTTTTTTCTGTCAACATATAGAGCGCCATTTAAATAACTTGTATATCACAGTTTCAGATGTCAAAAAACGCTCCTTCCTATTAAAAATCTAGGGAACATAATACGTGTATTAAAACCTGTTTTCAAACCCTTTCCTACTAAGAAGAACAATTTTTGTAAATCTTTTTCGCAAAATTGTTACTCGACGGTGCCGTTAACCATCTAGCTCAGTTTTGAAGTTCAATCGGGAAACCCTCAGCTCCAAAATGCACTAAACAGAAAATTTGTAATATAAGAGGCGTCAACAGCTATGTCGCTTACACCTTAGTTCGGAAAAAGTTACATTTTCCAAATTTTTTTTGTTTCAACGTACAGATCGCCACTTAAATAAATCATATTGCACAGTTTCAGATGTCAAAAAACGCTCCTTCCAATTAAAAATCTACGTAAAATAATATGTGTTTTAAAAACTGTTTTCAAACCCTTTCCTATTTAGAACAATAATTATTATAAATTTTTTTCGCAAAATTGTTACTCGACGGTGCCGTGAACCATCTAGCTCAGTTTTGAAGTTCAATCGGAAATCCTTCAGCTAAAAAATTCAAAAAACGTAAAATTTGTATTATAAAAAGCGTCAACAGGTATGTCGCCAACACCTTAGTTCGGAAAAAGTTACATTTTCCAAATTTTTTTTGTTTCAACGTACAGATCGCCACTTAAATAAATCATATTGCACAGTTTCAGATGTCAAAAAACGCTCCTTCCAATTAAAAATCTAGGTAACATAATACGTGTAATAAAAACTGTTTTCAAACCAATTCCTACTAAGAAGAACAATTTTTGTAAATCTTTTTCGCAAAATTGTTACTCGACGGTGCCGATAACCATCTAGCTCAGTTTTGAAGTTCAATCGGAAATCCCTCAGCACCAAAATTCAAAAAACGTAAATTTTGTATTACAAAAGGCGTCAACAGGTATATGGCGCCAACACCTTAGTTCGGAAAAAAGTAACATTTTCCAAATTTTTTTTTCTGTCAACATATAGAGCGCCATTTAAATAACTTGTATATCACAGTTTCAGATGTCAAAAAACGCTCCTTCCTATTAAAAATCTAGGGAACATAATACGTGTATTAAAACCTGTTTTCAAACCCTTTCCTATTTAGAAGAACAATTTTTGTAAATCTTTTTCGCAAAATTGTTACTCGACGGTGCCGTTAACCATCTAGCTCAGTTTTGAAGTTCAATCGGGAAACCCTCAGCTCCAAAATGCACTAAACAGAAAATTTGTAATATAAGAGGCGTCAACAGCTATGTCGCTGACACCTTAGTTCGGAAAAAGTAACATTTTCCAAATTTTTTTTCTGTCAACATATAGAGCGCCATTTAAATAAATTGTATATCACAGTTTCAAATGTCAAAATATGCTTCTGTCTATTCAAAATCAAGGTAACATAATACGTGTAATAAAAACTGTTTTCAAACCCTTTCCTACTATGAAGAACAATTTTTGTAAATTTTTTTCGCTATATTGTTACTCGACGGTGCCGTTAACCATCTAGCTCAATTTTGAAGTTCTTTCGGAAATCCTTCACTTAAAAAATTCAAAAAACGTAAAATTTGTATTATAAAAGGCGTCAACAGGTATGTCGCCAACACCTTAGTTCGGAAAAAGTTACATTTTCCAAATTTTTTTTGATTCAACGTACAGATCGCCATTTAAATAAATCATATTGCACAGTTTCAGATGACAAAAAACGCTCCTTCCTATTAAAAATCTAGGGAACATAATACGTGTATTAAAACCTGTTTTCAAACCCTTTCCTACTATGAAGAACAATTTTTGTAAATTTTTTTCGCAAAATTGTTACTCGACGGTGCCGATAACCATCTAGCTCAATTTTGAAGTTCTTTCGGAATTCCCTCAGCTCCAAAATTCAAAAAACGTAAATTTTGTATTATAAAAGGGGTCAACAGGTATATGTCGCCAACACCTTAGTTCGGAAAAAAGTTACATTTTCCAAATTTTTTTTCTGTCAACATATAGAGCGCCATTTAAATAAATTGTATATCACAGTTTCAGATGTCAAAAAACGCTCCTTCCTATTAAAAATGTAGGGAACATAATACGTGTATTAAAACCTGTTTTCAAACCCTTTCCTACTAAGAAGAACAATTTTTGTAAATTTTTTTCGCAAAATTGTTACTCGACGGTGCCGTTAACCATCTAGCTCAATTTTGAAGTTCTTTCGGAAATCCTTCAGCTAAAAAATTCAAAAAACGTAAAATTTGTATTATAAAAGGCGTCAACGTGTATGTCGCCAACACCTTAGTTCGGAAAAAGTTACATTTTCCAAATTTTTATTCTGTCAACATATAGAGCGCCATTTAAATAAATTGTATATCACAGTTTCAGATGTCAAAAAACGCTCCTTCCTATTAAAAATCTAATTAACATAATACGTGTTTTAAAAACTGTTTTCAAACCCTTACCTAGTTAGAACGATAATTATTGTAAATTTTTTTCGCAAAATTGTTACTCGACGGTGCCGTTAACCATCTAGCTCAGTTTTGAAGTTCAATCGGAATTCCCTCACCTCCAAAGTTCAAAAAACGTAAATTTTGTTTTACAAAAGGCGTCAACAGGTATATGGCGCCAACACCTTAGTTCGGAAAAAAGTAACATTTTCCAAATTTTTTTTCTGTCAACATATAGAGCGCCATTTAAATAAATTGTATATCACAGTTTCAGATGTCAAAAAACGCTCCTTCCTATTAAAAATCTAGGGAACATAATACGTGTATTAAAACCTGTTTTAAAACCCTTTCCTACTATGAAGAACAATTTTTGTAAATTTTTTTCGCTATATTGTTACTCGACGGTGCCGTGAACCATCTAGCTCAGTTTTGAAGTTCAATCGGAAATCCCTCAGCTCCAAAATGCACTAAACAGAAAATTTGTAATATAAGAGTCGTCAACAGGTATGGCGCCTGCACCTTAGTTCGGAAAAAGTTACATTTTCCAAATTTTTTTTGTTTCAACGTACAGATCGCCACTTAAATAAATCATATTGCACAGTTTCAGATGTCAAAAAACGCTCCTTCCAATTAAAAATCTAGGTAAAATAATACGTGTTTTAAAAACTGTTTTCAAACCCTTTCCTATTTAGAACAATAATTTTTGTAACTTTTTTTCGCAAAATTGTTACTCGACGGTGCCGATAACCATCTAGCTCAGTTTTGAAGTTCAATCGGAAATCCCTCAGCTCCAAAATTCAAAAAAAGTAAATTTTGTAATATAAGAGGCGTCAACAGGTATATGGCGCCAACACCTTAGTTCGGAAAAAAGTAACATTTTCCAAATTTTTTTTCTGTCAACATATAGAGCGCCATTTAAATAAATTGTATATCACAGTTTCAGATGTCAAAAAACGCTCCTTCCTATTAAAAATCTAGGGAACATAATACGTGTATTAAAACCTGTTTTCAAACCCTTTCCTACTATGAAGAACAATTTTTGTAAATTTTTTTCGCTATATTGTTACTCGACGGTGCCGTGAACCATCTAGCTCAGTTTTGAAGTTCAATCGGAAATCCCTCAGCTCCAAAATGCACTAAACAGAAAATTTGTAATATAAGAGTCGTCAACAGGTATGGCGCCTGCACCTTAGTTCGGAAAAAGTTACATTTTCCAAATTTTTTTTTTTTTCAACGTACAGATCGCCACTTAAATAAATCATATTGCACAGTTTCAGATGTCAAAAAACGCTCCTTCCAATTAAAAATCTAGGTAAAATAATATGTGTTTTAAAAACTGTTTTCAAACCCTTTCCTATTTAGAACAATAATTATTATAAATTTTTCGCAAA